>NC_136263.1:90438354-90633354 GCF_964187855.1 Myxine glutinosa | reverse complement strand
CTGAACATTGTTTTGAAATTCAAAATCGATAATCATGATTACCAATTATACGTAACCACTGACACCTTGAAATGTTTTGAATGTGGTAAATTCGGACACCTGAAACGCTCTTGCCCAAAAACGGCTTCGTCGAACGATGGGACAAACCACGTAAACAACAAGGATTCTTCTTCTTCATCTTTTGCTTCGGCTGTGAAGGGAACATCTTCCATGTCCGGCAATAACGCTCAGCCTTCCCATCCCGATGATCCAAACAGCACAACGAACGTCGGGGATGGTTTCACCATTGTTCCGTCAAGGAAGAGAAAGACCTTTCCCGACGGTCATTTAACTCAGAAAAAGGCAGCATTTAACAATAAGCAACCTGTCGGTAACACCCCCCCAGTCGTGACCGATGCCACTCTACAAGGCTTACCTGGGACAAACCCTGTACCTACAGCCAACAAGTTCGGCCCCCTTTCATGTGAGGACATAGACGTTCCACATGCAGGGACTGGTTTACCTGTTAACAAATCAAATGGAATCGTCTCACCTGTTACGGACTCGGCTATTGGAAAGTCCTCTGATGATTTTGCTGAGACCACTGGTGATGAACCTGCTGAGACCACTGGTGATGAACCTGTCGAGACCATGGATGATGAACCTGCTGAGACCATTGGTGATGAACCTGCCGAGACCACTGGTGATGAACCTGCCGAGACCACTGGTGATGAACCTGCTGAGACCATTGGTGATGAACCTGCCGAGGCCACTGGTGATGAACTTGCTGTCACTTTGGAAAATGTTAATCCTGAGCATGATGATGCTGAATTCCCGCCAGCAGAAAATAGCGAAACTGTCCCAGTTACTGCTCTCACTTCATCACCGGGTGAAGCTGGAATCGCAGGAATCAATATCTTGCAAGAGACTCCTATTCTGCTAGATACCGCCACACCATCGGAGGTTGTTGCAGTCGGGGGAAGCAACATCGCTGCATCTGCTGATGCTGTTTCTGTTTCACAAAATCCACAGATTATTGCTGTTATTCCTCAAAGCAATGTTCCCACGGTGGGAGAGCACACAGATGTTACAACTAGTGCAGGTCCGTGTGCCAATATTGATGACAGCAGCGACATGCAGGATTATACAAGCTTGTGTGATTCGGAAATTAAAACTGACTCTGACGAATCTGACCTGGAGGAAGCAAACAGCCAGGTGGAAGCAATGGGGAAACCTACCAGTCTAGGTCCTACTTCCCCTGAACAAATACGACTTTTCTTGCAAAATACGTACAGGAAACGCAGTATAAACCTAACAGAATACTTTCCCGATTTACCGTCCTTCCTTGAGTGTGCTCAGGCTATTATACGCAGGCCTGACTTATTCAACTTTCCTCAGACACATTGTCACCGCTTAAGAAAATTGATCGCCAAGACGAAAAAGACTCTAAGTTAATTCATGGTGAGTTTCAAGATTGGAACAGTAAATGTCAATGGTGGTGGAAGTTCACTCCGCCAGATCCAGATCAAGCAGCTGATAAACGCAAATGGTCTCGACATAGCTTTGTTGCAGGAGACCCACGCTGTCAGATCTGTTCAGGCCCAGTGGCGGCTCATTATGGATAAGGAGTGTTTCTTTAGTAACAGCTCCTCGTCTAAGGCAGGAATCATGTTTGTCTTAGGGAAACATTTCCAACCATCCTCGCTTCAATTTGCGAATATCATTGATGGCCATCTTGCCTCTGTGACCTTCTATCTCAATCAGGTCAAGTTTACAATCCTTAATGTGTATGCTCCAAGCAAAAATGGTGAGCGGATCTCCTTCTTTGCTGAACTGAGAAAGTTCCTCCAAACACTGGATCTGCAGACTTGTCTAATTATTGGTGGCGATTTTAACTGTACTGTTAATGCCTCATGCGACCGAAACGGGCCGGAACCTCAACCATGTACCGCAAAACTCTTTGCAAATATCATCGCAAAATATAATCTCCATGATGTCTGGCGCTTGCAACACCCTTCCGAACAATCCTACACATGGTGTCGTTGTTCCAACAACCACATCTCACTTGCGAGGCTTGATCGCATTTATGTAAATTCTCACCTGTTACATGGAGTTTGCAAATCTGACATCATGCCTTCCGGTTTCTCCGATCACTTCCTAGCTCGAGCATTCGTTCAACTCTCGAAACCGTGTCCAGGGAGTTCTCACTGGAAATTCAACAATAGTTTAATAGAAGACTTCAATTTTATTCAGGCTTTTGAATCTTTCTGGACAGATCTCTTGGAACGGAAGTTAAGCTGTTCTGTTAACCCACTGGTGTGGTGGGATCTAGCAAAAACCCAAATCAAAGGCTTCTGCCAACAATACCAGAGCTTCTCAAAAAGGGCTGATTATGAAGCAAGGAAATTATTGCAATCAGAGATTTTACATCTTCAGAGGGTCACAGGACAAAATAATAATGTGCAAAGAACCTTAACCGAAAAACAGTCTTTATTGAAAGAAATAACTGAGAGGAATGCACGTGGTGCCCTAGTTCGGATGAGGGTGCAGCACCTTAATGAGACAGACATACCAACTAAGTACTTTTTTTCCTTAGAGAAACGCCTCCCGAACAAACAGCTCTCTCAACTGCGTTTGGCAGACTCATCCATCACTTTCAACCAATCAGTCATCAAACTTTTTACAAAGGAATATTTCTCGAAAATATACTCGATGGAGCAAATAAATCCTGTCAGTGTCGCCTCTATCTCTGTAGGGCTGCCAGTGTTGTGTGAGGGTGGACGTTCCTACCTGGAGGGGCCCATTACCTTGGACGAACTTGGCACCGCTCTGCACAGCCTTGCTGTTGGGAAAGCGCCTGGATTGGACGGACTTACAACTGAATTTTATAAGAAATTCTGGCATCTACTTGGTCCCGAACTCCTCAACACCTTGAACGCAAGCTGCCAGCTTGGAGAGCTCCCTCAGAGTTGCCGACGGGCTATTCTCACCCTCATTCCAAAGAAAGGAGACTTGCTCTATATTAAAAACTGGCGCCCAATCTCTTTGCTATGCACAGACTATAAAGTATTCTCAAAAGCCCTGGCATCGCGACTCACTCCTTATCTCTCCTCATTGTTGAAAGAAGACCAATGCTATTGTGTACCCAAGCGCTCCATCTATGACAACATCTCCCTCGTAAGAGACATGATTGAACTGTGCAAAGAAAACCCCACAGATTTGGGACTTCTTCTCCTTGATCAGGAGAAGGCCTTTGACCGTGTCGATCATCGGTACCTCTTCAAAGTGCTTGAACGGTTTGGACTTGGTCCGACCTTCATTTCTTACATTAAGATACTGTATAACAATATCTCTAGTGTGCTTAAGATAAACAATGGACTTGTTACACCCTTGCCTGTCAACAGGGGAATTCGACAAGGTTGCCCCCTCTCTGGCTTGCTCTATGCTCTCTCCATCGAACCCTTACTGGGTTATTTGCGTGCTAGACTAACCGGGGTTGGGCTTTCTCATCTTGAACGGCCCATTAAGGTGCTGGCATATGCTGATGATGTGTGTGTCTTTGTGCGGAACCTCAATGACATTAACGTTGTCCGTTATTGTCTATCCGTGTTTGAAAAGGCTTCTTCAGCCAAAGTGAATTGGGAGAAAACGAGCGCCATTTGGCTTGGTCCGTCATGTCACTCGGCACCCAAACTTCCTGCTCCTCTTGCATGGGCCACTGATGGCGTGAAATACCTTGGAGTGTTCTTGGGTAATGACGCCACAGTAGCAAAGAATTGGGCTGGTCTGTTGGATCTTGTTGAAGGAAAACTGCAAAAATGGAGAAATCTGATAACACAACTGTCTTATCGTGGAAGGGTCTTGGTGATCAACAGTTTGGTGGCCTCTACCCTATGGCACAGGTTCTTTGTGCTGCACCCTCCGGTAGTGTTGCTTCAACAGCTCCAGAAGTGCTTTGTGTCTTTCTTCTGGGATGGAAAGCACTGGTTGCGACCCGAGGTCCTCAGCTTGCCACTGACCGATGGAGGCCAAGGCCTGGTTGACATAAAGAGCCGGTTAATGGCCTTTCGACTTTCAGTTGCTCTACGCATGCTGTACATGCACCCCTCTCCACCTTGGGTCGACGTCGCTCGTCGCCTTTTGCAGCAGGCGGGGAGACTAGGCTATGACCACGCTATATTCTTGATGGATCTCTCGCATCTTGATATGTCTCCCCTCTCCAGGTTTTATCAAAGTGTACTAAACGCATGGCGAACTCTAACGACAACAAGAGCTACGCATTCGTACACAAAGCAAATGTTCTTGATGGAACCTTTGTTTTACAATTCAATTTTCCATGATATGCCTGCTGATAGGTGTCTCGTTCAATGCTTTGTCGCGAAGAACATAAAATCGGTCGCCGATCTTTTAAGCCCAAGTGGCAGTTGGATTGGAGCTGATGCATTGGCAAGCCTGGTTGGCGTGCGATCCTCCAGAGTTGTGGCACGTATGCTACGCTGTGTGCTTCATACCTATGTACAGCTTGCACCTAACTGGGAGCAAGTCCAAGCAGACAACGAACCAGGTGCCTCTCCTGCTACCTTTCCTGAACTTATTTGCAGTTTTTCTCTTGCCAACTCTCCTCCGTGTACCCCCTTTAGCATAGGATTCAATGGGTTTCCTAAACAAAAAGACCTCTATTTGGGTTGCGTAAGTTTCCTTTTGCAAGGGCAAATGACACAGCGGAGGGTTCGATGGAGAGACCTCTTACCTTGTTCCCCCCCATATTTTCCTAATTGGAAAGGATTCTATCATCCTCCTGTGCCGCCACGACATGGTGACCTCCAATGGAGACTTGCACACTGGATCCTCCCCTCTAACCACTTGCTGCACCGCTTCTCAAGTCTCCTAGCAGATGAATGTCCCTTTTGTAAAAGGCCTGAAAACCTCTTTCATATTTATGTTGAATGTCAACGGTTGGCTCCTTTATTTATCTTTCTTAAGAATTGTTTTGGCAGGATTGGCTTGGTTTTCAACACTTGTGTTTTCATTTATGGCTTAGACATCTCACACAAGAATATGAATGATGTGTTAGGTAATTTCCTGCTTGCACAGGCAAAAATGGCAGTGTATAAATCAAGAAAAAGAAAAGTTGATGATCTCGGAGCTAATGAGGAAAATGCCTTATTCTTGTTTAAAAATCTTGTGACGAGCCGTGTAAAGTTAGACTTTGCCTTTTTCTCCATAACAGGAAGGCTGCCACAGTTTGAGACCAAATGGTGCGTGAAAGAAGTCATTTGTAAAATCCTGGAGAAACGTTTATTGTTTTGTGAAATGTTTTGTGCATAATTTTACTGTATTTTACTGTATTAATATTTTTTGTTTGTTTCTCTGCTTGAAATGACAATGTGACCCCTATTTGGGGGTTTTCTTTTTCTATTTTTATAATAAAAAGATACAAAAGTCTCTCTCTCTCTCTCACTCTCTCTCTCTCACTCTCTCTCTCTCACACTCTCTCTCTCTCACTCACTCTCTCTCTCTCACTCTCTCTCTCTCTCTCTCTCACTCATTTGTTTATTCTACTGCTGCTGCTTGTGCCCGATTATTACCCTTCTACTGCATTTTCGATTTAACTTTGCTTTTCCATCAGTGTTGGTCTTGGAGAAAAACATTCTTTGCAATATTTATTTTTCCCATCTTGAAGTCAGAAATGCAAAAAAAACCCTCCAAGAATGCAGTTTCTAAAGAACAAAGATAAAAAAGGCAAAATAATTGTCAAAATGGCCACACCTGGAATATAATAAAATAAAATATGTGTTGAAGGAAGGACATCTATTACGTGCGAGGCAGTGAAACAGGTGCATCCACAACTACTTACCACTCGTTCCGGATCATGAACGTTATGAATTCATTTGTTTGTGAAAACAATCTTTTTGAGTGCCACCCAAGGAATCCACATCATACACTATAACAAGCACTCCACTTCTATACAAGACATCCAGACAAGATTGCATCTTGTGATATTGAGTAAATTGAACAAATATGCCGCATCGGAAACAAAATAAAAGTCATGAGCAAATCCAGTGAAGAGCGATGATGTCCATTTTGAGCAGCTTTGTCTACATTGTAGTCACTCCAGACTTTGCTTGCTTTGTGCATTATCTGCAGTCTATGTGAGACCTCATTCTATTTTGCCCCACAGGAGATATAAATGGCTGTTTGAGATATAAATGGCTGTTTGAGATATAAATGGCTGTTTGAGATATAAATGGCTGTTTGAGATATAAATGGCTGTTTGAGATATAAATGGCTGTTTGAGATATAAATGGCTGTTTGAGATATAAATGGCTGTTTGAGATATAAATGGCTGTTTGAGATATAAATGGCTCTTTGAGATATAAATGGCTCTTTGAGATATAAATGGCTGTTTGAGATATAAATGGCTGAGATATAAATGGCTGTTTGAGATATAAATGGCTGTTTGAGATATAAATGGCTGTTTGAGATATAAATGGCTGTTTGAGATATAAATGGCTGTTTGAGATATAAATGGCTGAGATATAAATGGCTGTTTGAGATATAAATGGCTGTTTGAGATATAAATGGCTGTTTGAGATATAAATGGCTGTTTGAGATATAAATGGCTGTTTGAGATATAAATGGCTGTTTGAGATATAAATGGCTGTTTGAGATATAAATGGCTGTTTGAGATATAAATGGCTGTTTGAGATATAAATGGCTGTTTGAGATATAAATGGCTGTTTGAGATATAAATGGCTGTTTGAGATATAAATGGCTGTTTGAGATATAAATGGCTCTTTGAGATATAAATGGCTGTTTGAGATATAAATGGCTGTTTGAGATATAAATGGCTGAGATATAAATGGCTGTTTGAGATATAAATGGCTGTTTGAGATTTAAATGGCTGTTTGAGATTTAAATGGCTGTTTGAGATATAAATGGCTGTTTGAGATATAAATGGCTGAGATATAAATGGCTGTTTGAGATATAAATGGCTGTTTGAGATATAAATGGCTGTTTGAGATATAAATGGCTGTTTGAGATATAAATGGCACAGGAGATATAAATGGCTGTTTGAGATATAAATGGCTGTTTGAGATTTAAATGGCTGTTTGAGATATAAATGGCTGTTTGAGATATAAATGGCTGTTTGAGATATAAATGGCTGTTTGAGATATAAATGGCACAGGAGATATAAATGGCATGTTGTGCATGCTCCTGCATGGATTATTTTAAATAGCTTACAATGTTGTTGTGGTCTTTTTCATTATTCTAGTTTACAGCCTTGTAATTAGCCCGGTTCCCCGTGCAGCGTCTGTCTGTGCGTCTGTCTGGGCCGTAACCTTTTTACCATTTGACCTTTGTCATAAATTTTTCAACAAAGTCTTATGAGAATATGGAGAAGCCAAATTAATAATTTGGTCAAAAGGTCAAAGGTAGGCTTTTTTTTTCTTTTCTTTTTTGGACACAGAATCGAGGCTCGTGTAAGAGCAAACACATTGAACATGAAAACATCCTCAGACACATAAAAAATGCAATGAAGGGAGCGGGAGACAAGTCACATAAAACCATCAATTTTCATCCAATTGACCTGAAATTTCAATTAACATTTGAGCTTTGTCATTAAATTTTCAACAAAGCTATATTATGAGAATATAGAGAAGGCAAATTAATAACTTGGTCGATCAAAGGTCAGCATTACAGGAAATCGTCCTTTTCATGCAATTTACCTGAAATTTTGAGAATTTGCATATTGAGTCTTGTCACTTAATTGGTTCACCAATCAAAAGCTACAAGCCCATTGTTTTTAGCCGTGTCGCAGACGCTGGTCATAGAGTGCCCTCTGCTGTTGTTGTTGTTCTTCTTGTTCTTCTTGTTCTTGTTCTTGCAGAGAAGACAAAACCTCAAAGCTCCACCCATTCTGGGAACCATAGCTCCACCCATTCTGGGAGAGGCTTCATATAAACAAATATCCACCATTTTATTAACTCGCATAGCTTTGAGGCCTGTTTTGTAGGCCCGTGGTGTCTTCCTCTCTCACACAGTTTTATTAGCGCTGAGGAAGCGCCTCTAGCGAATGACTTCCAGCCAGTGTAACGCGAATTCCTGTCACAGGAATTCTGAGATCATATAAGTGTGACGTGGCAGTTCCTGATTGGTTCGTGTTGGGGAACCCCTTCTCGCTGCCGACGTGACGTAAATTCGCGCACGCGCACTGGTGAAGCGCGAGATTCGGCCCAAGGTTCTGTTATTGTCATTGTCATATTCTTCATTATGCCTATGTACTCTGAAATAATGAGGAATCGGGAATAACAAAAGTGGATATGTCAAATCTTACTCGATCCCATATTACATGTACTTTCATTGCATACAAATTATACTTCCTCCTAGAAATTCCATGCCCGAACCTCAGCGCAATCCAAGAGGATTCACTTGTTTCAAATCAAATTCGATATATCATTTCATTTTTCACAGTCGCTAACATAGTTTTAGACTCGGTTGAAAAAAAACGGGAAGAAAATCCGATGAAAGTTGCCCTTTATAGAACGAAATGAATTCTCAAAGGCCTGTAACTTCAAGTCCATTGAGATATTAATTTTTTAAATCGCGGTATGGTCAGTCATACACTGCCCGAAATAACAGACGGGAAAATGCCGAGATATATACATTTTGTTTGAATCGCGGCATGGTCAGTCATACACCGCCCGAAATAACAGACGGGAAAATGCCGAGGTATATTAAAAATTCGTCCATTTGATGACAATCGTCACGATGAAATATTTAATTTATACGTCGTCACAATAATGTGGAGAGAGGAGGAGCATAGCTTCGTTCACGTGTCGCCACACACGGGAAATTGCCGAAATATATATTTTTTAAATCACGGCATGGTCAGTCATACACCACCTGAAATAACAGACGGGAAAATGCCGAGATATATAAAAAATTCGTCGCCACACACGGGAAATTGCCGAGATATATTTTTACTTTGCACAAAAATAACATCAAGTAATCGAATCAATAGGAATGTCCTGTGCCTATAACATCGACGTTATAGGCACAGCTGCATCTAGGCATTGTGTAACATCGGCGCGGCTTTTGTTTTAATTAAAACTTTTTGTACTTGTTTTTAGATCAAAAGGTCAAAGGTCAAGGTTGCATAAAATCATTAATTTTAATTTGATTGACTTGACATTTGAGCAGGGTTTGCCTATTGGGTCACCAAAGCATATTGTTTTGAGGTCAAAAGGTCAAGATAATCGTGAATAACCGTCCAAAAAATATTTTGTATTTTTTTCTTTTTTGGTGTTTTTGTCATGTTTAGCATACGGCAGAATAATTCTGAATATAAAGCGGATACGGATGGGCTTTGCATTTCAGATGTTTTCTAGTTTTGTCATTTGTTTTTGGGGTTACCGCACAGGCTTCATGATATATTCTTCTTTATAGATGGCAACGTTTACATTTAGAATGAAGAACAGGTCTTGCTGAAGGAAGCTAGAGCTGATCTGCTCGAAGGACAGGTAGAACAATGGATGAAGTCAACAGGACGTTGAGTGATGTATGCTAACTGCCGGGGGAGCAAAGAGAAGGTGACTTTTCAGGTGTTAGTTAACCCTTCATGCCAGAAACGTAAGCTTCTTGCTTTGCACAGCGGTTGGCATACCTCAATCAATGTCCTGTGGATTTCATTGATAACTCTTACATTGGACTGAACAATGAGAAGATATCCTTCAGTTTATGAATTCATTCTTTTTTTGTACAGCACGTGACTGTAGGTTTGCATCAGTTCTTGCAGGGATGTGGAGAGCAGCTAATGCAGTGCCCCCTGTAGGTTAGATCAAGGATTGAGAACTTCTAGTCAGTAGGCCAGTTTAGTCGACTGACCTAGACTGTAAGATCTCGGAGTAGGATGGTACCCTATAGGTGTAGTGTGCATGCCCTCCTTTGTGAGCACTTGCTGTGCCACTCACCAATCCAACCAGGGTAGGTGGAGCTATTTAGCCTGGGTAGGCAGTCCACCGAGGAGAAGGAATTTCTGATTGCAAATCCCCTGCTGTCTTGCAGGGCATGGCTCTTTCGACAAAGGCTAGTTCCATAGCTGATTCGGTGGTGGCGTCAGGAAGGGCGTCCGACCACAAAAAACATGCATCAAATATGCCTTTTGGCAAAGCAGCCATTGGATGAATCATGGCTTACACATGCAAGCATGGAAACGGCCGTAAAACGATGATAATGATGATGATGATGATGATGACCTACTCTTCACGAAAGTTTAGATAACTGGACTAGTCTTCACATAAGTTTAGATAACTGACTTACTCTTCACATACGTTCAGATAACTGGCCGACTCTTCACATAAGTTTAGATAACTGACCTACTCTTCACGAAAGTTTAGATAACTGGACTAGTCTTCACATAAGTTTAGATAACTGACCTACTCTTCACATACGTTCAGATAACTGACCTACTCTTCACATACGTTGAGATAACTGGCCGACTCTTCACATAAGTTTAGATAACTGACCTACTCTTCACATACGTTCAGATAACTGGCCGACTTCACATAAGTTTAGATAACTGACCTACTCTTCACATACGTTCAGATAACTGGCCGACTCTTCACATAAGTTTAGATAACTGACCTACTCTTCACATACGTTCAGATAACTGGCCGACTCTTCACATAAGTTTAGATAACTGACCTACTCTTCACATAAGTTCAGATAACTGGCCGACAAATAACTGACCTACTCTTCACGTAAGTTTAGATAACTGGCCTACTCTTCACGAAAGTTTGGATAACTGGCCTACTCTTCACGAAAGTTTAGATAACTGGCCTACTCTTCACGAAAGTTTGGATAACTGACCTACTCTTCACGAAAGTTTGGATCACTGGCCTACTCTTCACGAAAGTTTAGATAACTGGCCTACTCTTCACGAAAGTTTGGATAACTGACCTACTCTTCACAAAATGGGATTGGGATTTTTTAATGTGCACCAATTAATGCCGGCAGATGAGATACCCTGTGTTACATCCAACCCAGGGACGGTAAACACATTGATGAATCACCCTTCGAAACACTTGGATGACAGTTTATAGCTTGGCCGACATTTAAACCCAGGCTAGACAGCTCAGAGTTGAATGCTCATACCTCGAGGTTATCCTGCGAGCTCAGCCACTGCTATGGCCTTGTGCTCTTGCCTTCCGCCTTAACCTCCAGTTATATTATGAGGTTGATGAGCTGAGGTCAACACAATGGTGGACATTAAAGTTTGAGATGAAAGTCTTCAGGGTATCTCAATGGCCATCCTGTACTAGAACAAAACATGCTGTCCTGTCTCCGAGCAACCAATGAAATTGGTTTAAAATACCTTTAGTCCGTGTAGTATACTGCTTTGTTCTACCAGGGGTATTGCCCCTATGTTTTATTGGTATTTTCTGCTGGTCCAGTATTGCACTTTCCTTATTGAAAACAGTAGCACCTGCTGGTCCAATTTCCAATAGGATTTTAAATGAGATTTGTCCTATTGGTTTTCTATGGGATTTTTGACCTGAGTATTTGTCATTAGTGCAAAGCATGCCATAAAATGTTAAATTCATCTGTTTCTTTCATGTATATTAAATAACATAGCATACAATTATTAGTTTCAGTGATATCAGCATTCCTTCCAAGAGGATTGGTTTAGTGGTGAAACAATAAAATAGATGAATGGTCATTTTGTAGGACTTGAAGTAGGCCTCAGCACCGAACCGAAACAGTTTGTCAGGGCTTGACAATGGAAAACTCAATGCTTTTACAGGATAAGTAATTTGCAGACTTTTCACAGCTCATCTATGATCCTGTAGGTAAAGATATATTTAATAAATTTTTTTACCGAAAAAAAAACAAAAAAACAAATGACATTGGTAATGGGTATGCATTAGCAAGGCCGTTAAAACTGAATTTTGTACCATTATAACTTTTGTGTCTGCACCACAGTCCAAGGGAGAAAAGTAAGTTGTCGAGAGCTCTACTTGTATTGAGAGTTTTGAAAACCTATAACTGCTGCACACTTCCCTTTGTGAGTGGTCGACCGTGAAACTTCCTTGTGGAGGTATCACCCCTCATTGTTTCACATCAATGGTATCACCCCTCACCCACTCCATCTCTCCTCTCAATAATGATGTCACGCTTGAACTTTCTTTCAAATGGAGATTCATCTCTTGTCTTGTCGTTTCGATCTTCCTTTCTTCTTTGTGCGTCTGCTTGCTCGATCTTCTTTCTGTTTTTTACTCCCATCCGATGAACGACAGGGTAATGCAGTGGCAGCTGCATGTTCTTTGTTTGCTCGGCCGCTCCATTGCCCCGTCACTACCTCCATTAAAGAGTGTTGTAAAAATGAAGTGGACCTTTTTGGGCGAAGTGGATGACTTTCTATGGGTTGTAAAACGTCAATCAAGTAACCAACCAATGACCAGTCTCCAACGTGATAGATAGATGAATGCACAGGTGTTCGAAGTGTAAACTGGAAAAGTAAAAACTGAGTGGTAAATGTAAATACAGTACTCCATTATCTTACTATAATTCACCAAATGTCCGTCCGTCCGTTCGAAGGTACCGCAAAAACGGCTCAACCGATCGCAACGATATTTTGGGTTTGGTATTCCTGGGACCCCTGGGAGTAAAATAGGCTATATTGTTTTCCAATTTTTCCAATTTTCCAATTTTCCAGTTTTTCCAAACACGATGGAATAATATTTATCGATATGAACAGTGATGTGGCTTTTGTTGAAATTCTACAAATACTGTTTAGATTTTGATGACAATTATGAACCTGCCGCGAATGCAGAAGTGGACAGATGACAGCAATGCGCGGGATTGATAATATCCCAATACAACCGTCATTCAATCGTAATGTTAAATCATTAAACGTTAATCATGTTAATCGATTTGTTAAAGTATCAATTGATTAATGGAATTGAGTGAATACAATTACGATTTTGAATTCGTAATTGTATTCACCCAACCGAACGGAACTTCACATCAGGATTTAAATATTTGTTTATGTCACGAAAGTTGTTAAAGGTTTCTTTTTTATATTGATGTTATTTAATTTGTGATTGGAGTTATGCTGTTTGGAATGAAAAAAGAGATATCGAGTTCAAGTGAATGACGAAATGTCGTGACGGCTTCTACTTTCTAAACGTGAATTCACAGATCGCCATATGCAGATTCGCCATTGACTGGGTATGGAACAAATGTGCCCGTTTGTTTGCCAACGGCTACGTTTTTCATGGAAGTCCTTCACGAACTTGCTGTCCATGTCTGACGTGCGACTGAAGGTGCAACAGGAATGTGGAATTTATTGTTTTCATGCTTTAGCATTCGCCGTTTCTGCATTGTCTGTTTGCTTCGGGCTTCCCACCCATGCGTAGCACGGGTCCCTCACTAGTAAGGTAAGTATAACTATGGGCAGAAATGCAGCAAACTTTGGCAAACTTTCCTGGGTAAGGATCACTCAGCTGGGTGGTGTTTCATTGTCCTCTGGAAAGATTTCCATACATAGCAGGAATTGTTATCAGGCTGGCATGTCTGCTCAAAATGGCCTACTCTTTTCGAAAAGCATCGAAAAAGCTCAAAATGGCCTAATTCATCCTTTGGATCCAAAATAAAGTGATAGCTGACGGGACAACCGGCCTACCTGCTTGCAGAGCAATAGGAAGACTATTGCCGAATGATATCCCGCTGAAAGTTTAATGCACGTAAGACACCTCAGCTCATAGTCAGGTGTGTGTCTTGTAACAATGCAACCGATATCACAAGGCATGTGTGCACACATTAACTGCATGTGATGGCAGAGACCCTTACAAACTGCCTTCAAAGTACGAGGATAAAAGAATATATTTTACAAAACTCAAAACACACGTAGGAAGCAGTATGGCAGTTTTGCAGGAAGCAGAAAAGTTTATCATTAAATGACAATCCCTCTGAAGTTTCTATATAATTAAGGCCACACTGCAGCTGAAACGTCACTGAGTAGTTGTGCCTTGTGGCAGCTTTTCATTTTGTTGTAGTTTTGGGCCATTCATTCATACGTATGTAGCACTTGGATACGGGTTATTTTTTCTTTTTTTTTCTTTTTTTTTTGTATAGCGGATCGAGGCTCATGAAAGAGCTAACATTTATTACACAAAAAAATCAAACAGACACACAGTATATAACAAGGAGAGCGGTAGACAAGATGAGGAGAGAAGGGGAAGCACACAAGCACAACATTTGAGAGCAGGGACATCAGTAGATCTGTGGGAGGGAGAGGGCTTGGGGGGAGGAGGCGTGGGAAGGGGGGGGGGGGTGGTGGGAGGGGAGAAGTATAAAACACAAGGACACTGCAAGGACTTCCAGGAAAGAAGTTGGTATTTCAAAAAAGTGGATCTGGGGTGAAATTAGTGGGGGTTCAAAAGATCAAGGTTTTGAATGGGGGAAGATAAGAGATGGTGGTGTTTGCATTTTTAGCTCAACTTGACATTAATCTGGTAAACTTATGTGACCGAGCAGTGTCCGGAGGTAAGTCAGTGAGTCAGTGAGTGAGTGAGTCTGTAAACACTTCAGTCATTGTCGCTTGAACCAAAAACACGATTTTGATGAAACTTGGCCACAACCTTCATATCTGATGCCTAACGAAGGTGTATTCACCGCATCCAATTCTGCACTCATTAAGGGGAACTACAGGGGTGTTTTTAACACCCCAAAATAGGTATTGCTGTCTTCTCCGAAACTACGCACACAATTTCAATAAAAATTATTGATCACAACCTTCATCCCCCACAACCTTCATTCATATGCAGTATGTAGGCTATTGCTGGCCTATAATCGCAATGGGATGATAATCGTGCTTTAGATTTACTATCGCGATAATGATATATAATGGAGATTAATTATCGCGATAGCTACTGCACATGGGCAGTATGTAGATCGCACGTTGAACCAGGATATTGATGGTGTATTAGCTGCTTTTAGAGACTGGTGTATTTAGTTTCTCTCAAAAGATATCAGCCTACCCATATTAAATGCAGCTCTCTAAAATAAAGCAGGCGATATAATATGGAATGTATATTGTCCAAGATATAATTAAAATGTTATATCATTACACATTAAGCATTAAAATAAACAACAAATATTCAATGCGCCAAAAGCCCTTCCAGTGTTAAAATCGCCGATCCATTAGAGTTCGCATTGTCTGTGCACGAAGTTAAGCACGCAAGGCAACGTCATGCCAAAGGTCGAGAAGATAAGCATACTCGGGGTGTGCGGAGTTTTGACACTGAGGACAAGGACAAGCAGGTAATCTCCTTCTCTCTTCTCAACATTCTCGTTGGAACAAACGGAACCGGCAAGGTTGTGTCTTGTGTTCCATTTATTTATTTGTTTACCCCATTTTTGGCATGACATGGGATTTCTTGGCATTTATTATTAGTGAAGTTCCACATCAAAGGTGTTTATAAATACATATTGTCGCACGAATTCCCTTGGTTAATACTGTGGGATCGCGGATGGCCAAACAAACTTTAATGGAGGTGTTTATTCAATGACGGATTTGACTAGGCAGCACGGGAGGAAGAAGGAAGAGGAAGAATTGGCGAGCTCTTACCTCACGGCTCCGACGGCAGCCCTCGATCCTGTAGGAAATGAAATCAAGCGAACGAAAACCCGAATTCAATGTACAAAAAGAAACGATTTATTACACGGAACCCGAGAACAATGGACGCACCGGTAAATAACTATGATTCCTAAATCGGGATCCCACACACCTCACTTCAACAACAGCACAGGAGAATGAATTAAGCAAAAATAACCATTGTGTGCGCGTTTGTGTTGGCTTATCTTTATGCGTCAGGAATCGCCCGGTCTCAGCACGTCTTCCGAACACAGCTCCGTTTGGTGCAAACTGCTCGCTTGTTGGCGCGAACTGCTCGGTCGTTGGCACAAACCAGGCCCCGACGCGCCCTTGCTCGCTCGGCCCTGATGAAGGCCTCCCGTGTGAGGTGAACGAGTGTACAGCCCGCTCCCCAACCGTGCCCTTCCTCACGAACGCAGCACGGAAACCGTGGCTCTTCGTTTTTGGGGCTATGCCGTTTTATGAACACCCCACACGCAGTCTCTCTTCGGTTCGCAACCACAGGTCACGTCCTACACACCGTCACTCGCCAACATCCGACACGAAGCGGGGAGAGTCGATGGCAGAGGAATACATGAGGGCCAAGTGAGAGAGAGTATCCAACAACGACACAGGAAGGAGAGGGACGTCGATGCTGACAGAGGCAAAATGCAACCGCTCGCTATGGATCCAGCATGAGAAGCGACAAAATGTCGGCTCACCGTTCATGGTCTCCTTCTCCTCTGACGTCATCGATCCTCCCTTCCAATCCTTCGCAAGGTGAGCGTTGCCTCAGCCTGCCTGTATGATGTCTGCCTGCCATGGTGTAACACTGCGCGGCCGCTTTCTGGTGCTCTTCCAGTCAGTTTTATCGTCTTGTGGTGGAGGGGGATTTAATTAATGTGGTGCACTAAGGGGCTATCTAAGTGTCTATGGGAGTGAGTTGCCATAAGGGACACTTGGATGCTCACAGAGGGAACGACACCCAAGGGAATTTTACCCATAATCCCTGTACTAATTAGCATGCCCCACCCCCTCGTGGCAGGGACACAGATACGCACTTATCATACGCACAGATACACATACGGCTAAACACAGAACTTATTACAGGTGAGGTTCCCTATCACGACAGCCGGACACCTACCTATGCAGATCTACCTGGATCTAGATATTCCTCTACCCCAAATTCATAACAATATATTTATATATTTTCATATATACACATATATTTATATATTTTCATATATATACACATATTTATATATTTTCATATATATAAATATATATTTATATGGGCACCTCCAGGACACAAAGGTGATCCCGGGGGAGGAGGCTGTTTCACAGCACCACTTGGTTGTCTGCGACAAAAGGGTGAAAGGTGCGAGGAGAGCTCGTCGGGTGAAGTACCAACCGAGAATGAAGGTGTGGAGGTTGAAAGAGGTGACAGTAAGGGAGGCATTAAAAGAGAGGATGATGTGGTTGAGCTTGAACGTGGTTGGATATCAATGAAAGATAGTCTGTTGGGAGCCGTTGGTGAGGTATGTGGATGGACAAAAGGACCACTGAGGCACTCGGAAACATGGTGGTGGGATGATGAAGTTGGAAAGAGGCTTGACGAGAAGAGGAAGAAGTTCAAGGAGTGGCAGAAGGCGAAGGGTACGGGAGCAGAAAAAGCAGAGCATGAAAGTTATAAGGCAGCCAAGAAGGCTGCAAAGAAAGAGGTAGCAAAGGTGAAGGAGGCATGCAGGAAAATGTTCGGAGAACGCTTGGATTCGGAAGAGGGTCAGAGAGCGGTATTCAGGATTGCAAAGCAGACAGCGAAAGAGAGGTGTGATGTGATGGGGGTGAGTTGCTTGAAGGATGAAGTGGGACAAATCGTTGTGGACCCAGATGGAATTAAAGGAAGATGGAAAAGATATATGGAAATGCTGTTGAATACAGAGCATAAATGGGATGGCAACAGAGAGAGTAACCCAGTTTTAGGACCGGCAGAGAAGATAACTGAGAAGGAAGTTGAGGAAGCGATAAAATCAATGAAGAGCAGAAAAGCAGGAGGGCCGACGGGAGTTGTGGGAGATATGTTGAAGGCAGCAGGAAGTTGGGGTGTGAAGAGAATGACAGAGATCTGTAATCTGGTGGTGAAAGAAGGCCGCATTCCAGTGGATTGGGAACTGAGTACCCTCGTCCCTCTACACAAGGGGAAAGGTGACCCTCTCGAGTGTGGCTCAGACCGAGCGATAAAGTTATTGGAACATGGAATGAAGGTATTGGAAAGGGTGTTGGAGAGAAGGATAAGGAAGAAGGTGAAGATCGACGAAATGCAGTTTGGATTTATGCCAGGAAGAGGAATGACAGATGCGCTCTTTATTGTGAGGCAGTTGCAGGAGAAGTACATGGAGAAGAGGAAGAAGTTGTTTCTTGGGTTTGTTGATCTGGAGAAAGCATTCGATAGGGTTCCACGCAAAGTATTGACATGGGCATTGAAGAAGTTAGAAGTGGAGGAATGGTTGATCAGAGTAGTGATGGCAATGTACAAAAGAGCGCGCACAGCTGTAAGGACGAAGGACGGGAACAGTGGCGAGTTTGAGGTGAAGGTGGGAGTGCATCAGGGGTCTGTACTAAGTCCCCTACTATTTGTAGCTGTGATGGAGGTGCTGGCTCAGAACGTAAAGGAGGGTTTACCGTGGGAGTTGTTGTATGCAGATGATCTGGTGTTGATTGCGGAAAGTATGGATGGACTGAAGGAAAAGATGAACAAGTGGAAGGAATGTCTGGAGACAAAAGGTCTGAAAGTGAATATCGGAAAGACGAAGGTGATGGCAAGTGGTAAAGCATGTGGTGAGGTGGAAATAACTGGGAAGTGGCCATGTGCTGTGTGCAGGAAGGGTGTCGGAGTGAACTCCATTCAATGTACAATGTGCGCTGAGTGGGTTCATCAAAAATGTAGTGGTCTGAGAGGGTTATTAACCAGTGTGGCAGCTACATTCAAATGTAAGGTGTGCACAGAGGGAGTTGCAGATGGAGGAAATGTTGAGTTGGATTTGGAGACGGCGTGAAGCTGGAAGGTGTGAAAACATTTTTCTACCTCGGAGACATGCTGAATGGAGAAGGTGGATCAGACACGGCAACGGTTGCTGGAGTGAGATGTGCATGGAAGAAGTTTCGGGAACTGAGTGGCGTGCTGATGAGGAGGGGAGTGTCGTTGAAGCTGAAGGGAAAGGTGTATGCTGCATGTGTGAGAAGTGTTATGATTTATGGGAGCGAGACATGGGTCATGAATGTAGAGCAGCAACGAAGGCTGGAAAGGGTGGAAATGCAAATGGTTCGGTGGATGTGCGGTGTATCGTTGAGAGAGAGGAAGACAAATGATGAATTGCGAAAGATGATGGGAACAGAGCCTGTGATTGATGCTGTGAAGAGGAACAGGTTGAGATGGTTTGGTCATGTGTTGAGGAAGGATGAAAGTGACTGGTTGAGAAGAGTGATGGAAATGAATGTAGAAGGAAGTAGAGGACCGGGAAGACCGAGAAAGACTTGGCTAAAGATGGTGGAATTAGAAATGTGGGCAAGGGGGTTAACAAGGAGAGATGCAGAAAATAGGGCAATATGGAGAAGATTGTCATGGGGACCGCAAGGCTAACCCCCGCTCTAGCACGGAAAATGGCGTTAAAATGCATGTTGTGTTGTTGTATCCTTTGAGGTGGTATTGGTAAATGAAATCGGTCATTTGTCCAATTGTTTACTTATATAGTATCTTTGTACTGAGTAGGCTTTTTGGACCCGATGAGCAGTTGACCTTCTATAATCCATTCAGTGGGCTCTTTGCAGACAGTAGTCGAAGCATACCTCTTTTTCACAGAGGAAAGGCCTTGAAGTAGAAGAACATGAGCGGTGGAAATCAGGCAAATCGTTTGCTGGATATTTAAGGCAACAGAAAGTTAATTGCAGAGTGGATTTGTTTGTACAACAGATTATTTGTGAGCGCACTATATCATACTCTATGGTGGACATTCTAAAGTGCAGTTTTCTTAACCAGATCGTTACATTTCTGGATTTATATTATAGTAAATAATTAGAAAGGTTTGTATAATACATTAGATTGTACTGTTAATCATTGCAGTAGATGCACTGTTTTAGTCCATACATTCAAATACAATATACGGTATAACATGTAACGACCGACAACCAATCTCAGGATTATTCTAACTTGTTTGTATCATTGTTGTTATTCAAAATGTCTGCTTCGGGAGATCACGCAGCTTCTTATTTTTAAAATCTCAGGTACCTCTGGTGACCTTGGGGTAGGCAGAATGGTTGTGAACGTGACTGGTAATTTGCGCTGTCTGTCAGCATTTCTTTCTCATTAGCTCGGCAGCCAGCAGGAGAATGACCTGGATGATAATTATATCCGTGTTACAGTAACCCTTACCATGTAAATGCATGCCTTACCATCACACCATATGTTAAGCCCATCCAGGCCTAATGGAACATGGAGCCTTTATCTCCAATCTAACTCACCATCTGATTTCATTTTTATTGATGGTTTTAGACTCGGTGTTTTAGACTCGGTGTTTTATTGATGGTTTAGCAACGTGGGAAAACGCAGAGATATATTTTTTTAAATACACCATATCACCGCCCAACACCGCCAACAAGTATCATACACCGCCCAACATGACACAGACGGCAACATGTCGACATTATCGCTTTTTCGTTAAACCGAGTGAACCGAGCCGAACCGAATAAACCGAGTGAATTCACCGAGCGAATTTCATCCAATTCCACCGAGTTTCATGAAATTACCGAGAGATATTTCTTCGTTTTTATTTTATTAGTTACCAGCAGAAGTACCCAGCGTTGACGGGCGGGGGAGGGGGGAAGGGCACGTACACTTTAATCATGTATATACATGTGGGATGTGGGATATATACATGTGGGACATGTGTACGTGTGTGTGTATGTGTGTGTGTGTGTGTGTGTGCGCACGTGCATATATGTGTGTGTGTATGTGTATGTAGACTAACCCCCGCTCTAGCAGGGAAAATGGCCTTAAAATGCATGTTGTTGTTGTGTATGTGTATGTGTATATATATGTCTGTGTATGTGTATATATATGTGTGTGTGTATATGTGTCTGTACGTGTGTGTGTGTGTTTTTGTGTATGTGTATATGTGTGTGTGTGTGTGTGTGTGTGTATGTGTGTGTGTGTGTGTGTGTGTGTGTGTGGGTGGAGATGTATATATGTGTATAATGTGCATATATGTGTAATGTGTATATGTGTCTGTACGTGTGTGTGTGTGTGTGTGTGTGTGTGTGTGTGCGTGCGTGTGTGCATGTGTATCGATGTACGTGTGTGTGTGTGTATGTGTATATGTGTGTGGGTGTATATGTGTGTGTGTGTGTGTGTGTGTGTATATGTAAACATGGGCCGATGTGTGTGTAAGGTGTGAGGAGGTATTGGAGAGGAAAATGCAGAGATATATATTTTAAAATCGCGCCATGATGATAAACGAAAATACACCGCCTAAAATAACAGTCGACATATATTTAAAATTCGTCACACACATCCATGCCCGTGGGATTCCCACGGGTGACACCGCTGGTCTATCAATATTGTTGAAATGAAGATCAAATAGCTGTATGTTGAAATATGTTGAAAAAGTCAAAACTTTACATGGGGTGTACTTACTTTTTCACGTGACTGTATATATATTGTCCTGTGGACATCTCTATTAAAACAGAGTGTCCACGGATCGCAATCGAGCTTACTTGGAGGCGTTTCCAATTGATGGCGGACGATATGCGAGCAGGGTGGGGTTTGGAGGAGATGCCGACTTACCTGACGGTCCGACGATGTCTTCGCCCTTTGAAAGTAACTCACAAACGAAAACGGAATTATGTACAAAAATAAATATTTATTAACGGAACCCGAGAACAATGGACGCGACGATAAATAACTAAAACCTAGGTTGGGATCCCACTCACACCAGACTTTGAAAACACACAGAGGAATAATTAATAAAAGAAAACGTTGTGTCTGTGTTTGTGTTTGGGCTTATCTCAGTCTGTATGTCGGGTCGTTCAGGCTCGGTCTGTCTGCTGGCGTTCCACCGCCCCTCCATATGACTCGAACGGGTCGCATACAGCTCGCTCCTCTGGCCATGCCGGACTAGTCGCCCACTCACCCGGAACCAAGATGAGAGGTCCGCTGGCACATGAATGCGCAAAGGGCAACAGGATAAGAAAGGAACGGTCTACAACGCGGGAAGGCTGGAAGAGGCAGGCAGCAAATGTGAAGAGGCAGAGGCGAAGGGCGAAGAGGGAAGAGACAAAATGTCTGTGTCATGAAATTCTGTCTAACGTCTGAACCCAGGTGTCATGTGTCTTTTGCCCGCTACGTGGCCGTTATAAGAACTCGGTCATTCAGCGCTATGTACCTGTGAAATTTACTGTATGCTATGCTGGTGCATAAATAGATGGTACGTACCGCCACTTTGTTACGGCTTGCTTGTGCTCATCTGTAAACTCATTACTAGTTCAGATGTATGCTGAATATTGATATGATGTTCGCTGGTTCTCTTTACAGGTATTGTTAGGGATCGATTGATATTAGACTCATGATCTGAGCCAATGTTGTAACTCTGATTCTTACAACAATTAATATCAATCGTCTCTTGTCTTGATCGACAACGATGACTCATAAGCTGATTCTCGTCCTGATCTTCGGAGCGGATCCACAAGCATTGGACTCGGCTGCCCAGCTGCAGCACTGGCTTCGACTGCTGACGAGTTACCTCGGAGCCCAAGCTGATCTCACGGATGAGACAAATCTCACAGTGCTTAACTCTCGCATGTCCCATTCTGTCTATCAGTACATTTCTCAGTGCGTCATGTATGCTACTGCTGAAGAGGAACTACGTCGAATCTACTTCAAGACTTGAAGCGCCGTCTACAACCGGTACCTGCTCTCCTCACGACGGCAGGACCCTTCAGCATCCATCGACCATTTCGTTCAGAATCTCCGCCGTTTAGCGAAGGACTGTGCAGGTGAACCGTGATCTCATGAACAAGTCTGTGATGATTTAATGAGAGATTCATTTGTTTCCGGAATACATTCACCGATGATACATCAAAGATTGCTAGAAACTGCTGACCTAAATTTTGAGACAGCCAATAAGTCGGCGCTCGTTTACGAAGAGGCGCGGAGACAAGTGGAGACATACGATCGTCCGTACGTCACTGCGGGGCTAACCGGTGAGCGACCGGAGAGGTCTGCGATAGCAGAGCGATCGGATGCTGAACCTCCGCTGGAATCGGGGACAACGGACACTCTCGAGGCTTCAGGCCCGAGCGTGACGGCCGCTGCTGCCGCAACCCCATCAGCCGGGGGTACCGCAAAGTGCTATTTTTGTGGAAATAGAAATCATTTGAGAACTGCTTGCCCCGCGCGCGAAGCGACGGGCCATTCGTGCTCACGGAAAGGACATTTCTCAAAGGTATGCCGATCGACACGGGGCCGGCGAACTCGCCCGACATTGTCCGTGCTTTTCGCGCAGTCCGGGGCACAATCCCCACCTCACGCGACCTTGACTAGGATCCACTCGCCGTTGCGCGCCCTTGACTGGGATCTCCCCACGCGGCCCTCGCGCGGCACGCATACCCTTGACGGGAACTCTTTCATCGCCCGCGGCAATTTCACGCTCGACACTAGCTGGCGTCGGACCTGCACGCGTAGCTCGATCGCCACCCCTGGATGCTTCGACAACTATGCCACGCTCGACACCAGCTGGCATCGGACCTACGTGCGTGGCTCGATCGCCACCTCTGGATGTTTTGACAACTACAGGGCCACCCGGGTTAACCAACGCTGTTATTCCAGTCATGATTGAGGGACAGATGGTCAATGCCTTGATCGACACGGGTACACACACTCTACGGATACCTATGTTGCTTGCGGCTCATCCAGAAGCATGGCTGGCCGATTCTTGGGACAACGCGCAGGATTTTCATGGCTTCCCAAGCTCTTTGGCTACGTACCAAAGGTGAATGCCGGCTGAAGCTAGTGATCAATGGCCGAATGTTTCCGGAAGTGCATTTAATGGTTTTACCAACGTTATGTGCAGAAGTGCTACTAGGTCACGATTTTCTCCGTTGACATGGATGGTTGGAAATAGAATTTGGAGGTGACAATACTCTCTATGTGTGTGCTCTGGCTGGGATGGAAATTGAACCCCTGACGCTGTTTCCAAATTTGACTCCTGACTGCACCCCAGTTGCCGTTAAATCGCGACAATACTTGCGGGCTGACACACAATTTATAGCGGAGGAAACTAGCCGACTTCTGAAGGAGGGTATAATCGAACCTAGTCGATCGCCTTGGAGGGCTCAAGTTCTGGTAGTCCAGACAGAAAATCATCGCAAACGCATGGTAATCGACTACTCGCAGACGATTAATCGGTTTACGCAATTGGACGCCTACCCACTCCCGGGATTGGATTCCCTGGTTCGGCAGGTGGCCCAGTACTCGATCTACAGCACATTAGATCTCCGCAGCGCGTATCATCAGATCCCTATCGCGGAGGCCGATCGCATCTACACCGGGTTTGAATCCAGACAGAGGTTGTACCACTTCACTCGATTACCTTTTGGGGTCACAAACGGGGTGCATGCTTTCAAAGGGCCATCGATGACATAATCACGAAGGAACACTTAACCGATGTCTTTGTTTAACTGGACAATCTAACAGTTTGTGGGTACAATCAGGCCCATCATGATGCTAATTTGCAGCGTTTCCTCCAGGTTGCGCGCACATATCGGCTAACTCTGAACGAGGCTAAATGTCGCTATTCCACCCGAACGATAGATCTCCTGGGGTACACCGTGACCCAGGGCACTATCACTCCAGACAAGGAGCGGCTGCGACCTTTGCTCAACATGGCCCCACCACATTATCGCGCTTCGTTGAAGCATGCCCTCGGACTATTTGCACATTACTCGAAGTGGGTCCAAAATTTTTCTGAAAAGCTCCGCCCACTTGTAGATTGCAAAGTGTTCCCCATGGGTCATGCTGCCAAGGCCACTTTCCATGGCCTGAAGTCCGACATAGCTGGCGCCGCTGTGTCGTCTATCGATGACAGTCAACCCTTTGTTTTGGAAAGCGATGCGTCAGACCACGCGATAGCTGCCACGCTCTCTCAAGGGGGGCGACCTGTAGCCTTCTTTTCAAGGACTCTCTCTCCTCCGCGGAGAAACGTCATTCGTCTGTCGAGAAGGAAGTGTACGCCATCGTTGAGTCTATTAGGCGTTGGAGACCCTATCTGCTTGGCAAATGTTTTGAGGTCATTACTGATCAGCAAAGCATCGCTTTCATGTACGACACGCGCCATGCTCAACGCATTAAGAACAAAAAGATCACTCGCTGGCAGATAGAGCTCGCCGATTTTTGCTACACCATTAGGTGTCGCCCAGGGCGGGATAATCTCGCCACCGACGCATTGTCACGCCCTTCGGTGTGTGCGAGTCTCACCTCCTTTGAGGATCTGCGTGTTCTTCATGAAACGTTGTGCCATCCCGGAGTGACGCATTTCGCTCATTATGTGCACAGTCACAATTTGCCCTACTCTGTTGAGGACATTCGGCAGCTGTGTCACACTTGTTCCATTTGTGCTGAACTCAAACTTCGTTTCTACAAACCACCAATGGGTACACTGATTCAGGCTACTCGGCCTTGGGAGAGATTGGCAATGGACTTTAAAGGGCCTCTACTGGCTTCGTGTCTCCCTGCTAGTCCTATCCTTCTGGCCTCGGATAGCTCTCGCTATCTCCTCACGATAGTTGACGAGTTCCCCAGATTCCCTTTTGCTTTCCCATGCAATGATATGTCCGCTGCGACGGTTATCCGGTGTCTACAGATTTTGTTCTCCATGTTCGGGAATCCGGCTTACGTACACACCGATCGAGGTGCTGTGTTTCTGTCGCAGGATGTGAGGACCTTTTTGCTCCAGCACAATATATCTTCAAGCTATACTACTCCGTACAGGCCACAGGTGAACGGTCAGGTGGAAAGATTTAATGGAATTATATAGAAGGCCATTACTCTGGGCCTTAAGTTTCACGGACGAGGACTGGACCGATGGACCTGGATGGTGCACGGGGCGTTAAACTCAATCAGTACTTTATTATGCACAGCTACTAATCAAACTCCTCACGACCGTCTGTTTCGTTAATCGCGCCGTTCTGGTGCTGTTCGACCTTTGCCAGGCTGTCTAGCTGAGCCCGGACCGGCTTTCCTCAAACGCGCTGTTCGTCAAAGTAAATATGACCCACTTGTCGACAAGGTTCACATTCTCCAAGCCAATCCCGAGCACGCTCGAGTGCTGCTGCAAAATGGACGCGAGTCTCCAGTCTCGGTGCGTCATCTTGCTCCGTGCGGGGATACCGTTC
Organism: Myxine glutinosa; assembly: GCF_964187855.1. Lineage (NCBI taxonomy): Eukaryota > Metazoa > Chordata > Myxini > Myxiniformes > Myxinidae > Myxine > Myxine glutinosa. Next base: position 90,607,292 of record NC_136263.1, on the reverse strand, counting down.
AGCCGGAACTCAGCCAGGGGGAACCGTTGATGGGGAATTCACCATCAACTCCGCTCCTGCACACGCCCGATCCGATCGGCCCTGAGCCACCGCCGCCGTCTCCCAAGATAGGCGGTTATTCCGACGTGGGGGAATTTGGTCTCGCAGTTGAAGCTCCCGACGCTTACCGAACACGTGCCGGAAGAGAAATTCGATGCCCCGATCGCTACGGCTGGGAGTGACATGACTGGCTGCTCTATGTACTCTTTTGCTACCTGAGTTTCTATACTGCTATTCCACTTGCTTTCACCCCTAGGGGTAGTGTGGATTTAACGCCGGGGAGAATGTCATGAAATTCTGTCTAACGTCTGAACCCAGGTGTCATGCGTCTTTTTCGCGCTACGCGGCCGTTATAAGAACTCGGTCATTCAGCGCTATGATCATACCTGAGACATTTACTGTATGCTATGCTGGTGCATAAATAGATGGTACGTACCGCCACTTTGTTACGGCTTGCTTGTGCTCATCTGTAAACTCATTACTAGTTCAGATGTATGCTGAATATTGATATGATGTTCGCTGGTTCTCTTTACAGGTATTGTTAAGGATCGATTGATATTAGACTCATGATCTCTGCCAATGTTGTAACTCTGATTCTTACAACAGTCTGTCTCCGCTTACATTTATCAGACGTCCTCTGACATCAACTCTCTCTCTCTCTCTCTCTCTCTCTCTCTGCCAATCAGTGCTCGGTTTGGTGCTCGCCCCTCCCCCCTGTCAATCACGAGTTCTCTTGGGCGTGCCACATTGTCTCCCTGTTCGATGCTTGCTGCCCTGCCGGTGTTATCAGCCCAAGTGCGTGGTTGCTTGCTGTTTGTTCGTCCATAAGTCATTGTGGCGGCGGGGGAATTTAATTAATGTGGTGCTCTATTGGGCCTAACTAATGTATGTGATGTATTACCATAAGGTACACCATAATGATCACAGAGGTTTCACACATGTGGGAATTAGCATAATCCCTCGAACTATTTAACATGCCCCATTCCTCGTAATGGGGACGAAGATACACCTTAATCTGAACAAACGGCTAGAGGGGTCCCTGACTTACTATACATCGAGATGATTCTTCTTCTTCGTGCCATCGGAGCACCTACCTATGCAGATATACCTGGATCTATATATGCCCTACTCAATCGACATCACTATATATACTCAGAGGCAAAAGTTATTGTGACATGGAATTTTTTCATTGGTAATCTTGTGAATGCATTTTTGGGTTTGAACCAGAGAAAGAGTGTGTTAAAATGGTCGAAGAAACGCAACCAAGCAGTTGTTGTTCGAATTGCACGAAATTTGCAAGAAGCATGACATATTCGAGAAAAATGGCCAGCAATGTTCACTTTAAAAGGCCAGACAACCAGACGCTTATCATTTCCACTCAATGCAGTCTTAAGAAGTGCAGAAGTCAGAAAAACACCTCTATTCATCGTTCTGGAACAAGTTCGACATGCCACGCCTCGGGGAAAATGACAGATGGAGAGCTATAGGTATGCTTCAGTCTGGTACCTCGCAGCGTGATGTTGCTCGTCGATTCAACATCCATAGAAACACCATTTGGCACAGCTTCACCGAGCTGACGGTAGTAAACGTGTCTACAGGTGCACAGGTGAACGTTACATCAGGCCATGTGTTCTGGAAGGGGATCATTTTGGAGGTGGCGGCATTATGATCTGGGGTGGGATAACAGCTGCAGCAAGAACGCCAATGATTGTGATTGAGGGGAACTTGAATGCTGTGAGGTACCGAGACGAGATTTTGCAAATGGCCGCTTTACCGTTTTTGCAACAGAACGGCCCTAGAGTGACGTTTCAACACGATAATGCCAGACCACACATTGCTCGAGTTGTACAGCAGTATCTTAATCAGAACAATGTTAATGTGTTACCCTGGCCTGCAAGATCCCCTGATTTGTCACCCATTGAACACGTCTGGGATGAAATGGAGCGACGTTTACGACGTCATCGGAATCCTCCAAAAACGCTGCAGGAACTCCACCAAATCCTTCCTCGGATATGGAATGATCTTCCCAAGGACTTTCATCGACGTTTAGTGGCCTCAATGAGGCGAAGGTGCCAGGCCTGCATCAATGCACAAGGTGGACACACTCGCTACTGACTGTGTGAACTTGCTTGTGAACCCCCTCTTGTGTTGTGGCTCATTTGCATATGCCAGGTGCACTGTTCTTATGGACTGTTGATCGTTACCATACCTTGAAACATTTGTCTTTCCATGTAATAACATTTCATTCGCGGCAGTAAAAGTTTAACACTGATTCTGTTTGTTGTTTGTGTGTCACAATAACTTTTGCCTTTGAGTATATATATATATATATATATATATATATATATATATATATATATATATTGTGAGAAACAACCTTGTTCTCACCAAATTAGTGCCCCGCCCACCACGTCACGTGACCTCCTTTCAGCCTCACGCGATTGGGTGGCTATTCGGCGCGCGATTGGTGGAGGGTGAGAGAGCCGGCCGCCATCTTGTGCGACGGACGTGGCTCGAGGGCGTCGAGTGGAAAATAGAAAAACGGGGATTTTTTAAGCCTCGGGACAGCCGAGTTGTGCTGATCGATTATAGTTCTGTATTTTAAGAGTGAGTAACTCCGGAAGAGAACGAGTGATTCCCGGATATCGTAGATTGGAACTGTGAGTCATATTGCCTGTGTCGTGTTTGGAGCTTCTGGTGCCGACAGTTCCTGCAGGCTTTGTGCTGTGTATTCCACTCTGTTACCATCCATTGTTTTTGAGATCGAGCCAATAAATCATCGTGCCTACCCCTAGAGGCCGGTTAAAACACAGTTGTGTTTATTGAGTTCTCTTTGTCCACCCCGTGGACTACTTGAAGCCCAGACATTAACGTCAGTATTCCGGGCTGGAAGCATTTAACAGCCGGAGTCGCGACAAATGGGTTGCTCGTCCAAGGATTATTCAAGTAAGAGACATTCGAACTGAGACGGGAATTCTGCAGTGGACGACATCTTCCTGCATCTGCTCATCGTTTCCTCACCAGCAGACGCCATCTTGGAGGAACTTTCTCACCAGCAGACGCCATCTTGGAGGAACCTTCTCACCAGCAGACGCCATCTTGGAGGAACCTTCTCACCAGCAGACGCCATCTTGGAGGAACCTTCTCACCAGCAGACGCCATCTTGGAGGAACCTTCTCACCAGCAGACGCCATCTTGGAGGAACCTTCTCACCAGCAGACGCCATCTTGGAGGAACCTTCTCACCAGCAGACGCCATCTTGGAGGAACTTTCTCACCATAGGACGCTATCTTGTGTGGTACTTCACTACCGGATAAGTGAATAGTTTCCGGATCCCTCCAAACAAACCGGCATGAAAAAACAAACAAAAAAAAAAAAACGTGAGTTATTTGTACGTTGCATTTTTCTCATTGGCAATTTGATGTGCGTTGGTGATATTGTGTAGTTCGTGTCGTATTTCCCCAACAGAGCGTTGTGTTTGAATTACGTGTACCACCCCAATATTGTTTGCCTCCCCTGGGTGAATTGCCGTCCCATGTGGTGAAAGATATTGCTGAAATATTTCGATCCAGCCTCCTTTTAGACTCAGTGTTTTGTGCCTTGTCTTATGATAACTCGTAGCCAAGCTATGTCGACCAGAGAAGTGAGAGTTCAACCTGATCATGTTGACAGTCACGTGGGTGGCGATGTGAGCGACGCAATCAGCCTTGACCCGGTCACTAAACCCGATATGTTAGGAAGCGATCCCATCATGACTAAATGCATGCGTTCGACCTTCTGGACCGGGCTGACTCCGGTTCAACAACTCGACATGTATAACAGGGAGAATGACAGGGCAGAGGCAGAGTGTATTAAGCGAGAAGACCGAGAGCATGCGGCAGCAGAGAGAGAGCATGCGGCAGCAGAGAGAGAGCATGCGGCAGCGGAAGCTGAACGCGTCAGAGAGCATGAGTTGCGAATGTTGACTGAACGACTGCGGGCAGAGGTGTCTGCTGCAAGCGTCCCGGAAACTGTTCATGTTCGTTTGCCGGACTGGACGGGAGACACGAAGCCAGAAGCGTATCTGGAGATGGCGGAGAAGTTGTTGGCTTCCGGTGGCATTGATGAGAGCTTGTGGGTCGGCCATCTTGTTAGCCATCTATCTGAGAAGGCGAGGGAGGTATATGCGAGGATGGCAACCGAGGACGCAAACAAATACAGGAAATTGAAGGCCGAGATTTTGAACGCCTATGCGGTGTCCGCGTGTATTTATAGGCGTAATTTTTTCAGTTGGACTCGTCAGTCCAGTCAAACCTATGAGGAACATTCGCGGGTCTTGTTGGAACAGCTGCAGAGATGGTTCAAGGGGAGCAAGGTTGAGTTACCTCAAGCGGTTGCGGAACTCCTGGTGCGTTACCGTATCGATCAACAGCTTCCGCCTGACTTAGCGTTGTTTCTTGTCGACAAAGACACTGTTTCCTTGTCAGACTGCGTCAACCTTATTGATAAACATGTTTTGGCGTGCAAAATGTTGCAAGTCACGCAGTCGCGTCGTAAGACGGAGGATTCTGCGATCAAGACCGCCCCCCCCGTCTGCCCGGCGGCTGGATCGAGGGGAAGGGTTCTCCGATGCCCTCCACTGGTGGCGGTCGCGAGCTGCAGGCCAGGGCACGGCCCTGGTGCGATTTCTGCAAATGCGTGGGGCACGGTGGAGACCGCTGCTTCTCTAACCCAGCTAGTCCGGCCTACCGAGGCAACCCTGCTGTTAAATCGGAGGGAGGTCAGTGGAGGTCATCAACTGGGCCCTCGCACACGATGGTGGCATCGGTGACAGAGGTCACTGCCACCGAGGCTAATTCCATTCATCCTCTGTATCAGGATTATTCAGGGACAGCCTTAGTGGGTGGCCCTGATTCGGTGCTGAAGTTTGAGGCCCAATACCTTCGGGATACTGGGGCGACACTGTGTGTTCTCCGGGCGGGGGTAGTTCCGGCCTCTCAGATGTGTTATACCGGCGAGTATATCATCCTTCGGGGCATTAACCAGGTTCCTGGCCGGTATCCCCTTGCCCTCCTCGAGGTCCGGAGTGACATTTTTACGGGTCCAATGACCTGTGCGGTGGTACCCTACTACCCGGTACCCGGGGTCTCCTTGCTGATTGGCAATGATGCCATGGCCAGGGAGGAGTCATTGACTCTGACCTGTGGGGTGGTCACTAGATCCCAGAGTAAACAGGCGGAGAGAGTGGCGGAGTCAGACATATCTTCACTCTGGCCCGAGGAGCCTAGCGCCTCGACTCCAGTTCCCGACGGTGACGTTGCGTCAGTTGAAGTCCACCCGAGCCTCCCGTCAAGCCAACCTCAGGTGCCGTGCTCCTCAGGGACCGCTCCCGCCTGTAACACGGGGACCCCAGCTACGTGTTCGCCGGTCGGCGAATCCGGGGAGGAGGATCAGTCCTCCGAGGCGGTTAGCGACCTCAGTTCTGGGCCGGAAGTCACTCCCGCATTGTCTGCGGTAACCAGTTTAGTGGAGGATCAGCACTTCGATCCCACCCTTGCCATCCTCTGGGAAATGGGAGAAGACTCCGAGCCGGGACGGACAGGCTACTATGTGAATGGTGCAGGTGTGCTGATGCATAAGTATTCCCCAAAGAACATGTCCTCCACCCAGACGTGGAAGGTTCGACACCGAGTTGTCGTACCGGGGAGGCATCGTCAGTCAGTCATGCAATTGGCCCATGACAATATTTCCTCGGGTCATGTCGGAGCTGCCAAGACCTTAGCCAAGGTCAAGAAGCAGTTCATATGGCCCGCCATGTCGCGAGACATCAAGCGCTATTGCGCTAGCTGTCCCATTTGTCAACGACTCGGAAAAGGAGTGAAGGTTTTCAAGGCACCCCTAAAGCCCCTCCCCGTGATCAGTCAGCCTTTCCAGTTTGTTGCCGCTGATTTCGTCGGACCTTTGCCCAAAACCAGTTCCGGGAAACGCTATTTGCTCACGGTCATATGTCAGGCTACCAAGTATGCAGAGGCTTATTCCTTGGAGCAAGCTGACTCCGCCCATGCCGTAGAGTCTCTCAAGGATTTGTTCAGTCGGCATGGCCTTCCGACTAAATTCCTTACGGATCGAGGCAGTGTGTTCTTGTCGGAAGTATTTGAAGGATTCCTGACCGAGCTAGGTGTTCAGCACCTGACCACCAGTCCGTACCGTCCTGAATGCAACGGCGCCTGTGAGCGGTTCAATGGGACTTTCAAAACGATGATCAAGGTGGTGACTGAGCAAGTAGGTGGTGAGTGGGATCAGGTGATCCCCTGGCTCTTGTTCGCGTACCGGAGTGCTCCACATCGGAGTACCGGGTATTCTCCTTTTTTCTTGCTGTATGGTAGAGAGCCCAGAGGGCCCTTGCACCTCCTGTTTGAACGTTGGGTGGAATCCCCGCCGTCCACAGAACGTTCCATACCGGACCACATCCACGAGACTTGCTCGAGGATACACGATGCCTTAAAAGCTGCCGGTATCAGCCTGACGGATCAAGCCGTAGAGCGAAAGCTCCGTTACGACAAGAAGGCGAAGGTGGTGAGTTTCAAGGCTGGCGATCCGGTTTTGGTCCATCTGCCCCATGCCGGACGGCCCATGGTAACCTCTTATCAGGGGCCTTATCTCATCCGTGAGAAAGTCGGGAGCCATACTTACGTGGTGGACATGCCAGATAAGCGGATAAAAAAACGGATCACCCATGTCAACGCGTTGAAGCCATGGGTGGGGCGGCCGCACACGATCGCCCTAATAGGTGCCGCGGAGCACAGCAGCGACCTCTTAGGTGACGGAGGCAACGCAGGATGCCTCCCGGAGTATATTACTCCAACTCCCCTCGAGGTGTCCTATGACCCAACCCAATATTGGGTGGATCAAAGACCCGCGAAAGATCAGTTGCCGCAGTTGGAGCCTTTGACTCAACCACAGAAAAAAGATATGCAGGTGTTGTTTCAGGGCTATCCTAGTCTGTTCTCTGGCGGGATTGGAACCATGAGAGGTGTTCTCCATAACATCGACACTGGTGACCACCCGCCCATACATCAATCATTCTACCGTGTGTCCCCGGAGAAAACTGACGTCATGAGACAAGAAGTCTCCAAGATGTTGGATTTGCATGTCTGTCGACCCAGCAACAGTGAGTGGGCCTCTCCGCTCATTTTAGTCAAGAAAGCCGACGCCACTTGGCGACCTTGCGTCAATTACCGTCGCCTCAACAACGTATCAAAAGGGGATTCGTACCCGCTACCCCGTCTTGACGACCTGGTTGATCGTCTAGGGACCGCGAGTTTCATCTCTGTCCTTGATGCCATGAAAGGCTACTGGCAAATCCAGCTCACAGATCGGGCGCGTGAGGTCAGTGCCTTCTGCACATCTTTTGGCCACTTTGAGTTCATGGTTATGCCGTTTGGAGTCAGAGGTGGCCCGGCCACCTTCCAGCGAGCCATTAACCGGGTTCTCGCTGGGCTCGACGAATTCGCCGTGGCCTACATCGACGACATCGCCGTGTTCTCCCACACGTGGGAAGACCACGTTAAGCACCTCCAGGCCGTCTTTTCACGACTATCGGAGCATAACGTGACTCTCAACGCCGTCAAATGCCATGTGGGGCGCGGCCGAGTGAAGTACCTCGGTTATGAAGTGGGCAGTGGGCAATTAGCTCCGGTCAAAGCCAAAGTGGAGGCCTTAGTGGATTTCCCGCCGCCCGCCACCAAAAAGGATCTCAGACGATTCTTGGGAGTCACCGGTTTCTACCGACGGTTCATTCCGCGGTTCTCGGAAATCGCTGCCCCCTTAACCAACCTTCTCCGTGGCAGTAAGAAGGGGTCCATATCTCTTCTGTGGACCTCAGAGTGCGATGCGGCGTTCGATGCGCTGAAGAGAAGCCTTGCCAACCGACCGGTTCTAAAGGCACCCGATTTCTCCTTGCCGTTCCAAATTTTCACCGATGCATCCGATCTCGGGATCTCAGCCGTGCTCACGCAAAACGAGGATGATGTTGCGAAACCCGTCATCTACTACTCTCGCAAGCTGTTGCCCAGGGAGCGGAACTACAGTACCGTGGAGAAGGAGCTCCTCGCTATCATGGCGGCAATCCAGGTATTCGCTGTCTACATTGGCCATGGACCCATCACCATCTACAGCGACCACCACCCGCTCGGTTGGCTCAGCCATGCCAAAACCTCCAACCAGCGTATCCTGCGCTGGGCGCTTCTCCTCTCCGAATACGACCTCACAGTCAAACACGTGAAAGGAGTGGAGAACAGACTAGCTGACCTCCTTAGTCGCCATCTAGTAGATAAGGAACCCCAAGGTTAAGCTGGGCCCACAGGCGGAGAGGGGATACCGGTTTTGGTGTTCCTTTATTCCTCCCGAAAGAGACTTGCTCCTCGGTCCGTTTTCCCTCCTGTAAACGCTTTCCCCAACTTGAGTTTGGCCCCCTTGTCTCTCTATTGTGCTTTGTGTGAAGTGTAACTCTTGTGGGGTAGATATTAATGCGGTGTATTGTGTTTAATATTGTGTGTGGATAAACCTGGTTCATTGTATAAGCCTGTTAACGATTACCGCCATCATATTGCCATGTGATTTGCACCTACTACAAATACTGGTTTCAAAACGCCGTCTATCCGACGGGTTTTTTACTTAGGTGGGGAGGACTGTGAGAAACAACCTTGTTCTCACCAAATTAGTGCCCCGCCCACCACGTCACGTGACCTCCTTTCAGCCTCACGCGATTGGGTGGCTATTCGGCGCGCGATTGGTGGAGGGTGAGAGAGCCGGCCGCCATCTTGTGCGACGGACGTGGCTCGAGGGCGTCGAGTGGAAAATAGAAAAACGGGGATTTTTTAAGCCTCGGGACAGCCGAGTTGTGCTGATCGATTATAGTTCTGTATTTTAAGAGTGAGTAACTCCGGAAGAGAACGAGTGATTCCCGGATATCGTAGATTGGAACTGTGAGTCATATTGCCTGTGTCGTGTTTGGAGCTTCTGGTGCCGACAGTTCCTGCAGGCTTTGTGCTGTGTATTCCACTCTGTTACCATCCATTGTTTTTGAGATCGAGCCAATAAATCATCGTGCCTACCCCTAGAGGCCGGTTAAAACACAGTTGTGTTTATTGAGTTCTCTTTGTCCACCCCGTGGACTACTTGAAGCCCAGACATTAACGTCAGTATTCCGGGCTGGAAGCATTTAACAGCCGGAGTCGCGACAAATGGGTTGCTCGTCCAAGGATTATTCAAGTAAGAGACATTCGAACTGAGACGGGAATTCTGCAGTGGACGACATCTTCCTGCATCTGCTCATCGTTTCCTCACCAGCAGACGCCATCTTGGAGGAACTTTCTCACCAGCAGACGCCATCTTGGAGGAACCTTCTCACCAGCAGACGCCATCTTGGAGGAACCTTCTCACCAGCAGACGCCATCTTGGAGGAACCTTCTCACCAGCAGACGCCATCTTGGAGGAACCTTCTCACCAGCAGACGCCATCTTGGAGGAACCTTCTCACCAGCAGACGCCATCTTGGAGGAACCTTCTCACCAGCAGACGCCATCTTGGAGGAACTTTCTCACCATAGGACGCTATCTTGTGTGGTACTTCACTACCGGATAAGTGAATAGTTTCCGGATCCCTCCAAACAAACCGGCATGAAAAAACAAACAAACAAAAAAAAACGTGAGTTATTTGTACGTTGCATTTTTCTCATTGGTAATTTGATGTGCGTTGGTGATATTGTGTAGTTCGTGTCGTATTTCCCCAACAGAGCGTTGTGTTTGAATTACGTGTACCACCCCAATATTGTTTGCCTCCCCTGGGTGAATTGCCGTCCCATGTGGTGAAAGATATTGCTGAAATATTTCGATCCAGCCTCCTTTTAGACTCAGTGTTTTGTGCCTTGTCTTATGATAACTCGTAGCCAAGCTATGTCGACCAGAGAAGTGAGAGTTCAACCTGATCATGTTGACAGTCACGTGGGTGGCGATGTGAGCGACGCAATCAGCCTTGACCCGGTCACTAAACCCGATATGTTAGGAAGCGATCCCATCATGACTAAATGCATGCGTTCGACCTTCTGGACCGGGCTGACTCCGGTTCAACAACTCGACATGTATAACAGGGAGAATGACAGGGCAGAGGCAGAGTGTATTAAGCGAGAAGACCGAGAGCATGCGGCAGCAGAGAGAGAGCATGCGGCAGCAGAGAGAGAGCATGCGGCAGCGGAAGCTGAACGCGTCAGAGAGCATGAGTTGCGAATGTTGACTGAACGACTGCGGGCAGAGGTGTCTGCTGCAAGCGTCCCGGAAACTGTTCATGTTCGTTTGCCGGACTGGACGGGAGACACGAAGCCAGAAGCGTATCTGGAGATGGCGGAGAAGTTGTTGGCTTCCGGTGGCATTGATGAGAGCTTGTGGGTCGGCCATCTTGTTAGCCATCTATCTGAGAAGGCGAGGGAGGTATATGCGAGGATGGCAACCGAGGACGCAAACAAATACAGGAAATTGAAGGCCGAGATTTTGAACGCCTATGCGGTGTCCGCGTGTATTTATAGGCGTAATTTTTTCAGTTGGACTCGTCAGTCCAGTCAAACCTATGAGGAACATTCGCGGGTCTTGTTGGAACAGCTGCAGAGAAGGTTCAAGGGGAGCAAGGTTGAGTTACCTCAAGCGGTTGCGGAACTCCTGGTGCGTTACCGTATCGATCAACAGCTTCCGCCTGACTTAGCGTTGTTTCTTGTCGACAAAGACACTGTTTCCTTGTCAGACTGCGTCAACCTTATTGATAAACATGTTTTGGCGTGCAAAATGTTGCAAGTCACGCAGTCGCGTCGTAAGACGGAGGATTCTGCGATCAAGACCGCCCCCCCGTCTGCCCGGCGGCTGGATCGAGGGGAAGGGTTCTCCGATGCCCTCCACTGGTGGCGGTCGCGAGCTGCAGGCCAGGGCACGGCCCTGGTGCGATTTCTGCAAATGCGTGGGGCACGGTGGAGACCGCTGCTTCTCTAACCCAGCTAGTCCGGCCTACCGAGGCAACCCTGCTGTTAAATCGGAGGGAGGTCAGTGGAGGTCATCAACTGGGCCCTCGCACACGACGGTGGCATCGGTGACAGAGGTCACTGCCACCGAGGCTAATTCCATTCATCCTCTGTATCAGGATTATTCAGGGACAGCCTTAGTGGGTGGCCCTGATTCGGTGCTGAAGTTTGAGGCCCAATACCTTCGGGATACTGGGGCGACACTGTGTGTTCTCCGGGCGGGGGTAGTTCCGGCCTCTCAGATGTGTTATACCGGCGAGTATATCATCCTTCGGGGCATTAACCAGGTTCCTGGCCGGTATCCCCTTGCCCTCCTCGAGGTCCGGAGTGACATTTTTACGGGTCCAATGACCTGTGCGGTGGTACCCTACTACCCGGTACCCGGGGTCTCCTTGCTGATTGGCAATGATGCCATGGCCAGGGAGGAGTCATTGACTCTGACCTGTGGGGTGGTCACTAGATCCCAGAGTAAACAGGCGGAGAGAGTGGCGGAGTCAGACATATCTTCACTCTGGCCCGAGGAGCCTAGCGCCTCGACTCCAGTTCCCGACGGTGACGTTGCGTCAGTTGAAGTCCACCCGAGCCTCCCGTCAAGCCAACCTCAGGTGCCGTGCTCCTCAGGGACCGCTCCCGCCTGTAACACGGGGACCCCAGCTACGTGTTCGCCGGTCGGCGAATCCGGGGAGGAGGATCAGTCCTCCGAGGCGGTTAGCGACCTCAGTTCTGGGCCGGAAGTCACTCCCGCATTGTCTGCGGTAACCAGTTTAGTGGAGGATCAGCACTTCGATCCCACCCTTGCCATCCTCTGGGAAATGGGAGAAGACTCCGAGCCGGGACGGACAGGCTACTATGTGAATGGTGCAGGTGTGCTGATGCATAAGTATTCCCCAAAGAACATGTCCTCCACCCAGACGTGGAAGGTTCGACACCGAGTTGTCGTACCGGGGAGGCATCGTCAGTCAGTCATGCAATTGGCCCATGACAATATTTCCTCGGGTCATGTCGGAGCTGCCAAGACCTTAGCCAAGGTCAAGAATCAGTTCATATGGCCCGCCATGTCGCGAGACATCAAGCGCTATTGCGCTAGCTGTCCCATTTGTCAACGACTCGGAAAAGGAGTGAAGGTTTTCAAGGCACCCCTAAAGCCCCTCCCCGTGATCAGTCAGCCTTTCCAGTTTGTTGCCGCTGATTTCGTCGGACCTTTGCCCAAAACCAGTTCCGGGAAACGCTATTTGCTCACGGTCATATGTCAGGCTACCAAGTATGCAGAGGCTTATTCCTTGGAGCAAGCTGACTCCGCCCATGCCGTAGAGTCTCTCAAGGATTTGTTCAGTCGGCATGGCCTTCCGACTAAATTCCTTACGGATCGAGGCAGTGTGTTCTTGTCGGAAGTATTTGAAGGATTCCTGACCGAGCTAGGTGTTCAGCACCTGACCACAAGTCCGTACCGTCCTGAATGCAACGGCGCCTGTGAGCGGTTCAATGGGACTTTCAAAACGATGATCAAGGTGGTGACTGAGCAAGTAGGTGGTGAGTGGGATCAGGTGATCCCCTGGCTCTTGTTCGCGTACCGGAGTGCTCCACATCGGAGTACCGGGTATTCTCCTTTTTTCTTGCTGTATGGTAGAGAGCCCAGAGGGCCCTTGCACCTCCTGTTTGAACGTTGGGTGGAATCCCCGCCGTCCACAGAACGTTCCATACCGGACCACATCCACGAGACTTGCTCGAGGATACACGATGCCTTAAAAGCTGCCGGTATCAGCCTGACGGATCAAGCCGTAGAGCGAAAGCTCCGTTACGACAAGAAGGCGAAGGTGGTGAGTTTCAAGGCTGGCGATCCGGTTTTGGTCCATCTGCCCCATGCCGGACGGCCCATGGTAACCTCTTATCAGGGGCCTTATCTCATCCGTGAGAAAGTCGGGAGCCATACTTACGTGGTGGACATGCCAGATAAGCGGATAAAAAAACGGATCACCCATGTCAACGCGTTGAAGCCATGGGTGGGGCGGCCGCACACGATCGCCCTAATAGGTGCCGCGGAGCACAGCAGCGACCTCTTAGGTGACGGAGGCAACGCAGGATGCCTCCCGGAGTATATTACTCCAACTCCCCTCGAGGTGTCCTATGACCCAACCCAATATTGGGTGGATCAAAGACCCGCGAAAGATCAGTTGCCGCAGTTGGAGCCTTTGACTCAACCACAGAAAAAAGATATGCAGGTGTTGTTTCAGGGCTATCCTAGTCTGTTCTCTGGCGGGATTGGAACCATGAGAGGTGTTCTCCATAACATCGACACTGGTGACCACCCGCCCATACATCAATCATTCTACCGTGTGTCCCCGGAGAAAACTGACGTCATGAGACAAGAAGTCTCCAAGATGTTGGATTTGCATGTCTGTCGACCCAGCAACAGTGAGTGGGCCTCTCCGCTCATTTTAGTCAAGAAAGCCGACGCCACTTGGCGACCTTGCGTCAATTACCGTCGCCTCAACAACGTATCAAAAGGGGATTCGTACCCGCTACCCCGTCTTGACGACCTGGTTGATCGTCTAGGGACCGCGAGTTTCATCTCTGTCCTTGATGCCATGAAAGGCTACTGGCAAATCCAGCTCACAGATCGGGCGCGTGAGGTCAGTGCCTTCTGCACATCTTTTGGCCACTTTGAGTTCATGGTTATGCCGTTTGGAGTCAGAGGTGGCCCGGCCACCTTCCAGCGAGCCATTAACCGGGTTCTCGCTGGGCTCGACGAATTCGCCGTGGCCTACATCGACGACATCGCCGTGTTCTCCCACACGTGGGAAGACCACGTTAAGCACCTCCAGGCCGTCTTTTCACGACTATCGGAGCATAACGTGACTCTCAACGCCGTCAAATGCCATGTGGGGCGCGGCCGAGTGAAGTACCTCGGTTATGAAGTGGGCAGTGGGCAATTAGCTCCGGTCAAAGCCAAAGTGGAGGCCTTAGTGGATTTCCCGCCGCCCGCCACCAAAAAGGATCTCAGACGATTCTTGGGAGTCACCGGTTTCTACCGACGGTTCATTCCGCGGTTCTCGGAAATCGCTGCCCCCTTAACCAACCTTCTCCGTGGCAGTAAGAAGGGGTCCATATCTCTTCTGTGGACCTCAGAGTGCGATGCGGCGTTCGATGCGCTGAAGAGAAGCCTTGCCAACCGACCGGTTCTAAAGGCACCCGATTTCTCCTTGCCGTTCCAAATTTTCACCGATGCATCCGATCTCGGGATCTCAGCCGTGCTCACGCAAAACGAGGATGATGTTGCGAAACCCGTCATCTACTACTCTCGCAAGCTGTTGCCCAGGGAGCGGAACTACAGTACCGTGGAGAAGGAGCTCCTCGCTATCATGGCGGCAATCCAGGTATTCGCTGTCTACATTGGCCATGGACCCATCACCATCTACAGCGACCACCACCCGCTCGGTTGGCTCAGCCATGCCAAAACCTCCAACCAGCGTATCCTGCGCTGGGCGCTTCTCCTCTCCGAATACGACCTCACAGTCAAACACGTGAAAGGAGTGGAGAACAGACTAGCTGACCTCCTTAGTCGCCATCTAGTAGATAAGGAACCCCAAGGTTAAGCTGGGCCCACAGGCGGAGAGGGGATACCGGTTTTGGTGTTCCTTTATTCCTCCCGAAAGAGACTTGCTCCTCGGTCCGTTTTCCCTCCTGTAAACGCTTTCCCCAACTTGAGTTTGGCCCCCTTGTCTCTCTATTGTGCTTTGTGTGAAGTGTAACTCTTGTGGGGTAGATATTAATGCGGTGTATTGTGTTTAATATTGTGTGTGGATAAACCTGGTTCATTGTATAAGCCTGTTAACGATTACCGCCATCATATTGCCATGTGATTTGCACCTACTACAAATACTGGTTTCAAAACGCCGTCTATCCGACGGGTTTTTTACTTAGGTGGGGAGGACTGTGAGAAACAACCTTGTTCTCACCAAATTAGTGCCCCGCCCACCACGTCACGTGACCTCCTTTCAGCCTCACGCGATTGGGTGGCTATTCGGCGCGCGATTGGTGGAGGGTGAGAGAGCCGGCCGCCATCTTGTGCGACGGACGTGGCTCGAGGGCGTCGAGTGGAAAATAGAAAAACGGGGATTTTTTAAGCCTCACGACAGCCGAGTTGTGCTGATCGTTTATAGTTCTGTATTTTAAGAGTGAGTAACTCCGGAAGAGAACGAGTGATTCCCGGATATCGTAGATTGGAACTGTGAGTCATATTGCCTGTGTCGTGTTTGGAGCTTCTGGTGCCGACAGTTCCTGCAGGCTTTGTGCTGTGTATTCCACTCTGTTACCATCCATTGTTTTTGAGATCGAGCCAATAAATCATCGTGCCTACCCCTAGAGGCCGGTTAAAACACAGTTGTGTTTATTGAGTTCTCTTTGTCCACCCCGTGGACTACTTGAAGCCCGGACATTAACGTCAGTATTCCGGGCTGGAAGCATTTAACAGCCGGAGTCGGGACAATATATATATATATATATATATACATACATATATACAGACTTGGCATTTAATATGGAATATTTTTTTTGTGGGGGTGAACTTACTTTTCAAGATGTCTTAGAACCAAAAGTTTATTGGAATTATGTTGAAATTATTCTAGATTTTGTTAATGTGACCTTTAAAAGAAACAAAAACCACATTTGACATTTCAAAACAAATAAATTGATCCTTGAAAGTGATGTAAACTGATATCGAACTCAATTCATGGACAGTACTGTGTTAAACTTCTGTACGTTTTCCAGAAGTATCTCTTTATTTTGCACATTAGCCAAAATTTTTTTTAACAAAAACAAAAGTTAAATTACGACTGGGATTACGGACAGTAAAATTACAGTTCAGTACTTCGTGTAACCCCCACGAGCATTCACGAGAGCACGTATACGTTGAGGCATGCTGTTCACGAGATTTGCCAAGGTTTGGACAGGAATCGCTTGCCATGCAGTGACAATAGTCTGCTGCAATTCACGCACAGAGGTCGGCTGCTGGTCCAAGTGGTCGATTTGACGCATTAATTCTGCCCACAAGTTCTCTATCGGATTCATATCTGGGGACATGGCAGGCCACTCCATATGCTCTACACCACGGTCAGCAAGAAAGTGTTGGATTATGCGAGCACGATGAGGCCGTGCATTGTCATCTTGGAAGACCGTTTCCTCGAAAGGCTGCACGAGCAAATGGAAGCAATGTTTCTTCCAGAATGGCCCTGTACTTGAACTGGTTCAGGTTTCCATTCAGAACAACCAGGTCAGTTTTA
The DNA here is from genome assembly GCF_964187855.1 of Myxine glutinosa. Classification (NCBI taxonomy): domain Eukaryota; kingdom Metazoa; phylum Chordata; class Myxini; order Myxiniformes; family Myxinidae; genus Myxine; species Myxine glutinosa. The sequence goes on along the minus strand of NC_136263.1, from coordinate 90,590,931 downwards.
CCCCCTGCATGAAAAGCAGCCCAAACGGTCACCCCACCACCTCCAGCTTGGACTCTTGGCACTATACAATCTTTGTTGTAGGCTTCATGCACTTGTCTGCGCACTCGGACGCGGCCATCTTGACGATAGACCAGAAATCTAGACTCGTCACTGAAGATCACATGATTCTAGTGTCCTGGCTGCCATTGACGGTGCTCTCTGGCCCACTGCAATCGGCGCTGGCGGTGTTGTCTGGTCAGGCGTGGCTTTCTCAGGGGACGCCTGGCACGATAGCCTGCTTGAACCAGTCGTTGGTTGACTAGCCTTCTGGATACAGGCACATTTGTCAGTTGCTGCCACTCAGCCCTAAGCCGATTAGCTGACTTGGTACGGCCATTGCGGACTAACCGGTGCAGCTGGCGAGCATCTCTCCTTGTGGTTCTGCGGGGACATCCTGGCCTCGGTATTGGAGTAGGGACACACCTCTGAGCATTTCCTTTCAGGATCTTTGACACCTGACCTTGAGTGATGCCATACTGCCGAGCAATAGCACGCTGTTTCATGCCGTAATTTCGTAAAGCCACCACTCCATGACAAACAGCATTGTCGAGTTGACGGACCATCTCCAGAGGCAGCGGCAATAACTTTTGGAGACGTGCAGCAGTTGTTTTCCACTAATACAGAACGCAACAACCCTTGTATACCAGACTGTGAAGCCAATCATCAAATGCACCTGTCCGTACATTTTGCCACGCCACCTGTGATAGTGTGATACAATCCTGTTGTTGACTTCTCGCTGCGACAGACAATCAGTGACATGGTTCTTTTAACAAATAAATCACCGAAGGGTAAAAGAAACTCACCAGATTGATATACTGAGTTAAGAAAGTAAACCCGTCAAGAAAAAAAAAAAATTCCATATTAAATGCCAAGTCTGTATATATATACTGGTGGGGTCACCCGTGGGAATACCACGGGCATGGACGTGTGTGACATTTGGACGTCTTGATTTAGATGCTGCACATTAAATTTTACAAAATGGTTACTGGCAATTCATCAGATCCAGAAATGGTGTAATGAACACAACTTATTTATTTCACATCATATGTGACCCCTCACTCCTCTCCACCTGACACTCTCCTCTCTCCACCCTCATGCCTCTCCAATCCCACTCCTCCTCCCACTCCCCTCCAATACTTCCTCATGCTCCACTCCAGTACTTACTCAGACTCCTCTCCAATCCCTCACACTCTGCTCCAATTCCTCACACTCCCCTCCAATCGCTCCTCACTCTCCTCTCCAATCGCTCCTCATTCTCCTCTCCAAACGCTCCTCACTCTCCTCTCCAATCGCTCCTCACTCTCCGCTCCAATCGGCCCTCACTCTCCAACCCCTCGCTCCTCACTCTCCAATACCTAGGTCCTCGCTCTCCAACCCCTAGCTCCTCACTCTCCAACCCCTCGCCCCTCGCTCTCCAACCCCTAGCTCCTCGCTCTCCATCCCCTCGGTCCTCACTCTCCAACCCCTAGATCCTCGCTCTCCAACCCCTCGCTCCTCGCTCTCCAACCCCTCGCTCCTCGCTCTCCAACCCCTCGCTCCTCGCTCTCCAACCCCTCGATCCTCACTCTCCAACCCCTCGCTCCTCTCCAACCCCTAGCTCCTCACTCTCCAACCCCTAGCTCCTCACTCTCCAACCCCTAACTCCTCACTCTCCAACTCCTCGCTCTCCAACCCCTCGCTCCTCACTCTCAAACCCCTCACTCCTGTCCAATTTCTCGCTCCTCTCCAACCCCTAGCCCCTCACTCTCCCACCCCTAGCTCCTCACTCCCCAACCCCTATCTCCTCACTCTCCAACCCCTAGCTCCTCGCTCTCCAACCCCTAGCTCCTCGCTCTCCAACCCGTAGCTCCTCACTCTCCAACCCCTAGCCCCTCACTCTCCAACCTCTAGCTCCTCGCTGTCCAACCCCTAGCTCCTCGCTGTCCAACCCCTCGCTCTCCAACCCCAAGCACCTTGCTCTCCAACCCCTCGCTCCTCGCTCTCCAACCCCTCACCCCTCGCTCTCCAACCCCTCGCTCCTCGCTCTCCAACCCCTCGCTCCTCGCTCTCCAACCCCTCGCTCCTCACTCTCCAACCCCTTGCTCCTCGCTCTCCAACCCCTAGCTCCTCGCTCTCCAACCCCTAGCTCCTCGCTCTCCAACCCCTCGCTCCTCGCTCTCCAACCCCTAGCTCCTCGCTCTCCAACCCCTAGCTCCTCGCTCTCCAACCCCTCGCCCCTCTCTCCAACCCCTCGCACCTCACTCTCCAACTCATTGCTCCTCGCTCCTCTCCCATCTCATTCATTTTGGAAATGGAAGTTTCCACGCAACGCATGAATTGTCACGATCCTCAAGAGGAAGTGTCTCATAATCATCAAATGGCAAGTAAATTACATTGTGAAAATTAAAGATTTCAAATAAACCTATTTAAAGTGTATGCGCACGTAACTAATAAATAAAAAAGAAGTAATATCTCGGTAATTTCCTGAAACATATTTTAGTTTTTACTTCCGGATAATAATGTTGAATGAAATAAGAACGAAGAAATATATGTCGTTTTGTGACAACTGACATCAAAAGTAAAAGTAATATATCTTAATGGAAAAGAAAAAGCGAATTTTTAATATATGTCGACATTTTCCCCGACTGTTATTTTAGGCGGTGTATTTTCGTGTATCATCGTGGCGCGATTTTAAAAAATATATCTCGGCAATTTCCCGTGTGTGCGTGAATGTTCTCAATTATTTGACACCGAGTCTAAAACCATCGATAAAAATGAAATCAGATGGTGAATTCGAGATAAAATTGTGAGGGTGACTCAATGAATGGGCTTTATTTTACCGGCCTTTGAGAAATCATTTCGTTCTATAAAGGGAAACTTTCATGGGATTCTCTTCCCGCTTTTTTTCAACCGAGTCTAAAACTATGTTAGCGACTGTTAAAAATGAAATGATATATCGAATTAGAGTTGAAATAAACCTGTGTGAGAGAGAAAGACAACACGGGCATAACTAAACAGGCCTCACAGCTATTTGAGGTAATAAAATGGTGGATATTTGTTTACATTAAGCCTCTCCTAGAATGGGCGGAGCTACTGTCTAAACGGAGTAAGCCACACCCCTGGACAGACAGACCGACAGACAGACAGACAGACAGACAGAATCACCTTCGCCTATTATAATATATACAGTCATGTGAATAAGTAAGTACACCACATGTAAAGTTTTGACTTTGTCAACATATTTCAACATACAGCTATTTGATCTTCATTTCAACAATATTGACAGATAAAGGTGATATAATATAACAAATATCATGAAACATTTACATTTTGTAGTCCATTGTATAATTTAAATAAACATAAATGCAAATTTCGCATGTGGAAAAAGTAAGTACACCCTTGGCTCTAATAGGTGGTATTGCCCCCTTTGGCAGAAACAACCTCAGGTAGGCGTTTCATATGACTGTCTACCAGTCTCTGACATCGACTGGGAGAAATTTTTGTCCACTCCTCCATGCAGAATTCTTTCAGCTGTGCGATGTTTGAGGGGTTTCTTGCATGCACAGCTCGTTTCAAATCTCCCCACAACATCTCGATGGCATTTAGATCCGGGCTTTGACTTGGCCATTCCAGAACCCTCCATTTCTTTCTTTTCAGCCATTCCTTGGTGGATTTACTAGTATGCTTAGGGTCGTTGTCATGTTGCAAGGTCCACCTTCGGTTGAGCTTCAACTTCTCCGACAGATGGCCTCACATTATCCTCAAGCACCCTCTGGTACAATGAAGAATTCATAGTGGATTCTATGATGGTGAGTTGCCCAGGCCCTGATGCAGCAAAGCTGCCCCAAACCATAATATTTCCACCACCATGCTTTACAGCTGGTATCAGGTTATTGTATTGTCCAGACCGGTCCGGTCTGGAGAGGACGCTGCGTTACTTGTTCCGTTGTTCGCCGCTTCTCCGACTGGGTCATTCTACATAGTCTTCTTTTCTGGTGGTCGTGGCGGCTTTTTGGCCGTTGGGTCTGCCCTCTGCTCGGTCCCGGCTCTGCTCCTGGCTTCGCCTGCCCGGCTCTTCCACTGTTTCCTCAGGCCCGCTCCCGTTGTTTGTGGCTGTTGACGTTGTTTACGGCTGCGGCTGTTTGCCGCTGCGGCCTTTGTTGTCTTGGCTTGCGGCTGCGGTCGTTTGCCGCTGCGGCAAGGCCTACTCGTCCTCCTCGACCTTGGCCTCTTACTCGTCCCTTCGCTCCTGCCTGGCATGGCTCTAAGGTACTCCGCCGCAAGGCTTCTTCTGCTCAATACTCACTCCACCCCATCATGCATCTCTGCAATCAAATACCACGGACTCCTGCGACGACCCAGATACATTCATAGAGGCTCCGGTCGTAAGTTTGTTTACTTACAAACAGGTCACTTCATTCCCGTACTCTGGTCGGCTCAGCGCACTCCCACTCATCATCCCAGCGCACCTGGTCACAGCAATGCACACGATCGCACCTCCTGTCTGCAAACCCTGGCTAAATCACCTGAGTTCATCCCCACCGTACAAAGCAACATCGAGCTCACCCTGTTCAATACCCGGTCCCTCAACAACAAAAGCCTCATCCTGAACGACTACATTCTGGAAAATAAACTGGACTTTCTCTGTCTCACTGAAACCTGGCAACAACCTCTGGACTACTTCGCACTCAACCGCACTACACCCAATGGATATTCTTACATCAATAAACCACGCTCGGAGGGCCGAGGTGGTGGAATTGCCGTAATTCACCGACAGGTCATCAAGACCAACCTCATCTCCATCTCATCTGCTCCATCATTTGAACACCTGGCTTTTAAACTCTCTGGTCACTCACAGTCAGTCATGGCTGTCGTCTACCGCCCTCCCAAACCACACCCATCATTCCTGTCTGACTTCTCCTACTTTCTGACCCAGCTCTGTTCCCTCTCCCCCTCAATCCTCCTCCTCAGTGATTTCAATGTCCACATGTACTCCACTGACTCCACAATAACCACCGACTTCACTGATTTACTCACCTGCTTTAACCTCACTCAACATGTCAACTTTCCTACCCATAACTGTGGTCACATTCTGGACCTTGTCTGCTCTACTGGATTAATTTTGCACCATCTCTCTGGCTCTGACCTCACCCTCTCTTACCACTTAACCATCACTATGACCATCAACATCCCCACCCCAGCACCAAGGCATTATCGCACTATCAACTTCCGTAAGCTAAACGCTCTTTCACCAACCTCATTCTCATCCACCCTCTCTGAAAAAATGTCCACTTCTCCCTTCGTTGACCTCCACACCCCTTCTGACCTCACTGACTACTACAACCACACTCTCTCCTCCTGCCTTGACCAGCTTGCGCCTATAAAAACCAAAACAGTTTCTTTCACCCATTCTGCTCCCTGGTTTACCCCTGAACTCCGCCTGATGAAAGCTCGTGCTCGCCAACTTGAAAGACTCCGCAATAAAACAGGTCTCACAATTCACTCCCATGCCTACAAGGACCACCTACAACACTACAAAGATGCCCTCTCCCGCGCCCGCTCCGCCTACTACTCTCAAATTATCCACTCTGGCTCTGGAAACCCAAAAGCACTCTTCTCTACAATAAACAAACTCCTCAGCCCCTTGGACACCACCACCCAGTCATTCACAGTAGACAACTGCATCTCCTTCCTTTCATTCTTCCAAAGCAAAATTGACAACATCTACAGCAGCTCAACCACCACCGCACCTGCTCCCCCTCAAACCACCTGCCCCCCCTTATCCTGCCAACCCCTGTCTCAGTTCTCCCCAGTCTCCCCTACTGACCTTTCTGAACTCCTCATAGGAATGAAAACTGCCACCTGTACTCTTGACCCCATCCCCTCCAGCTTTGTCAAGGCCTCCCTTCCTGCTCTCTCTCCACTTATCACTGCAACAATAAACTCCTCCCTGTCTACAGGCATCGTCCCACCATCCCTCAAATTTGCTGCTGTTACCCCCATTCTGAAAAAACCTGGACTCAGCCCTGACACCCTAAACAACTTCAGACCCATCTCCAACCTACCCTTTCTGTCAAAAGTTTTGGAATGCGCTGTAGCCACTCAACTGAAACATCACCTCTCTGCCAATAACCTGTATGAAACATTCCAATCCGGATTCCGCTCCAACCACAGCACTGAAACTGCTCTCCTCAAAATCACCAACGACCTTCTCCTCTCCTCTGACGCTGGCAACCTCAACATTCTCAGCCTCCTCGACCTCAGCGCCGCCTTTGACACCATCAATCACACCATCCTCCTCACCCGACTTGAAACCACCTTTAACATTACCGGCACTGCCCTCTCTTGGATCAAATCATACCTCTCTGACAGACGCCAGTTCATCTCCATCAATAACTGCAAATCCCCCACTGCTCCCCTCCCCCAAGGTTCAGTTCTTGGCCCCCTCCTCTTCATCCTTTACCTGTCCCCCCTCGGTCACTTAATCCGCCGTCATGGTCTCCAATTCCACTGCTTCGCCGATGACATCCAGCTTTTCATCTCCACCAAGTCCGTCTCCACCGACACCCACTCTATCCTGACAAACTGCATCACTGAAATAAAATCCTGGCTTCAAATCAACTCCCTCAAGCTTAACTGTGATAAATCTGAAATAATCATCATTGGCCCCAAAACGCTCACAAAATCCACCCATAACTTTGCCCTCAACATCGACTGTATCCCAGTATCCACCTCCCCTCACATCCGGAATCTTGGCGTCAACTTTGACCAAACCCTCTCCTTCGACAAATACACTAAACAGATCACAACGTCAGCCTTCTTTCACCTGAAAAACATCGCCCGTCTCCGTCCATCCCTCTCTTCCACGGCTGCAGAAACCCTCGTCCACGCCTTCATCACCTCCCGTCTTGACTACTGCAACAGCCTCCTCTTTGGTTCGCCCTCAATAATCACCAATAAACTCCAATACATTCAGAACTCCGCTGCCCGTCTACTCACCCATTCCCGGACCCGTGACCACATCACCCCCGTCCTTTATAAGCTTCACTGGCTCCCCATCCCCCAGAGAATCCAGTACAAAATCCTCCTCTTGACCTACAAAGCCCTCCATAACCTGGCCCCATCCTACCTGACTGACCTCCTCTCCAGACACACTCCCACCCGCAACCTCCGCTCTGCTGGTACCAACCTCCTGCCCCCCCCCCATGCAGACCAAATTCAGATCCTGGGGGGACAGGGCCTTCTCCATCGCTGCTCCCACCCTCTGGAACTCACTACCTCACACCATCAGAGACTCCTCCTCACTCACCACATTCAAAACATCACTCAAGACCTACCTGTTCAACACTGCATTCAACATTTAACCCACAACATTTAACCCCTGACTATCTCTTCTCCTTCTCTTTCCTTTTGCTTTGATTATTTACCTATTGATTTTTGTCTTTTTGCACTTGTTTTTTTGTACTCTGTCAAAGCGCTTTTGGGCTTCTTGAAAAGCGCTATATAAAATAAATGTATTATTATTATTATTATTATTATTATTGTGGTCAAATGCTGTCTTTGGTTTTCGCCAAACATGTCTTCTGGTACTGTGGCCAAATAGCTCTACCTTTGACTCATCTGTCCAGAGCACATTGTTGCAGAAGTGCTGGTCTTTGCCTTGGTGTTCATTTGCAAACTTTAGTCTTGCCCTGATGTTCTTTCTGGAGAGCAAAGGTTTCCTCCTGGCACACCTCCCATGTTGATCAAATTTGTGCAGCTTCTTTCTAATGGTAGACTCGTGCACTTTGACATCAACAGTGGCAAGAGCTACCTGTAGGTCCCGTGATGACATTCTGGGGTTCTTAGAGACTTCTTTCAGCATCTTGCGGTCTGCTCTCGGGCTGAACTTGCTGGGGCGGCCTGGCCTGAACAAGTTGGCAGTTGTTTGGAATCTTCTCCACTTGTAGATGGTCTTCCGGACAGTCGAATGATTGATTTCAAATTGTTTGGAGATCTTTTTAAATCCCTTCTGTTACATATTTAGGTGAATGTATGTGAATTACCATTCAGGTCTTTGCTTATCCGTGTGTAGTATATTAAGTTGTTGTGTAGTTGTTGTGGTTGGAGGGTCAGGAGCCCTTCTGAGGGAGTGGCCGGAAACGGAAGTGACCGGAAACGGAAGAGGAAAAGACACGAGGAAAAAAGGACGAGTATTATTCTTCCTCGCCCCGCTCCGACCAAAAGGTGGGATCGACCTTGCGCTGCGTGGAAAAGCGGCGTTCCGAAGCCTGTCTGGCGAGAGGAATCACCGGGACGTGTACCGGCCCGGTGGAGACGTCAAGTTGACGTGGGGCCGTGCATCGACCCCGCGTCTGGTATCGTTCGCGGCACCGTCTAAACAGACGCGTGCGGGTCGCACGTTGGGGCCTAACGCGCCTTGCAAGCGGCGTGGGGTTTGGCTTGCTCTACCGTATCCGCTTCGCGTGGCCACGAGGGGCTGCAGCCACGGTGCCTGGTACGATACCTGCCCGGTGGAAACACGTCCACCCGGGGTTCGTTCAACCGCCCGAGTGCGGCGACGGCGACCATCATCTTGGTCAGGAGGGGCCCAGAGACATTGTGCGGGACCGAGACCAAAAGGGTGTCGTGAGTACTCACCGGGACACACATGTATAAGATGGCCATCTTAATCCTAGGGAATTGATTGTGAATTGGGAATTGGTGATGATTGTGTATTGTTGATTGCTCGGGGAAAATCTCCGTGGTTGTGTCATTGAAATTGTATGGTATCATTACCATTGGAAATATATCCTTGAACATCAGTTGTCTCCTGGGTGAAATTCATATGGATTGCGTGGCGAAAGCGCATATATAGTACAGCTTGCTGGCGGAGTTCCTCTCACAGTCCGGGGGTCACCGAGACCAGGTATTCACCGAGGGGACCACGTAACAGAATTGGGGGCTCGTCCAAATTACGATTTGCGGTTTCGCAATTGGGTCTACGTCCGGGATTTAAAATTGTATAAAATAATAAAATAATAATATTTTTTATTAATTAAAATTTATTAATTAATTATTAATTGGTAAAAAAAAAATTGAGAAATTGGGGTAAAGTCTTGGGTGAAGGTTAACAGGTGTTAACGATAGGCACCATGGCGTTTGTGGCACAGAACTTTGGGGTAACCCCGAGTGAGGCACAGTTCCGAGCGTTGCTAAAGTCGGACCTCTTGAAATTGGCCAAACATTTTAACTTGGAGGTCCGAACTAATTTGAGGAAGGCAGAGTTGCAGGCCACGGTGATACAATCTATGGTGGGATTAGGAACATGGGACGAGTTAGCCTGGGAGTGGCTACCCAAAGAACCAGAAGACGTTGAGCTCCGGAAACTGGAGTTGCAATTACGGAGCCAGGAACGGATTAAAGAAGAAGAAAGGAAAGCAGAAAAGGAAAGAGCAGAAGAAGAAAGGAAAGCAGAAGAGAGGAGAGAAGAGAAGCAAGCAGAGGAAAGGAGAGTGGAACGAGAACTCCAGGAAAGGTTAAAAGAAGAAGAAAGGAAAGCAGAAAAGGAAAGAGCAGAAGAAGAAAGGAAAGCAGAAGCGAGGAGAGAAGAGAAACAAGCAGAGGAAAGGAGAGTGGAACGAGAACTCCAGGAAAGGTTAGCAGAAGAAGAAAGGAAAGCAGAAAAGGAAAGAGCAGAAGAAGAAAGGAAAGCAGAAGCGAGGAGAGAAGAGAAACAAGCAGAGGAAAGGAGAGTGGAACGAGAACTCCAGGAAAGGTTAGAAGGGAGAAAAGCAGAGGAGAGGAGAGCTGCAAGGGACCTCGAAGCAGAAGAGAGAAAAGCGGAAAGGGAATTAAAGGAACGTGACATGGAGCTTCAGCAAGAAATCAAATTCAAGGAGCTGGAGTTAATGAGAGAACGGGGAGAGGCACCACCCTTGCTGACGGGGTCGACACCTAACCAGAAAACCTGGGATGTGGGCAGACATGTGAGGCTGGTTCCACCGTTCAGTGAAAAAGAAGTCGCGAAATTTTTCCCACACTTTGAGAAAGTGGCTCGACAATTAAACTGGCCGGAGGAGGCCTGGACCATACTCGTGCAAAGAGTGCTGGTGGGGAAAGCTCAGGAAATTTATTCGGCGCTACCAATGGACCAATGTGCAGATTATGAGGTACTGAAGAAGCACATCCTCAAGGCCTATGAGTTGGTTCCGGAAGCTTACAGGCAAAAATTCAGGAATGCCAGGAAGAGGGAGAGTGAGACCCATGTGGAGTTTGCCAGAGTGAAAGAAAACATGTTTGATCGGTGGTGTGAGTCAAAAGGAGTCGGGAAAGACTTCGAGACATTGCGGGACTTGATCCTGGTGGAGGAATTCCAGCAGTGTGTCCACGAGGACATCAAAGTGTACCTGCAGGAAAAGAAGGTACCAAAGTTGTGGGACGCAGCCACCATGGCAGATGATTATGCCTTAACCCACCGAATAGGGGTCCACGAACCTAACTCCTCGCCTAGATCTCTGCAGGGGAGGTGGGGAACAGCAGGTGCGGAGAACGACCATACATGGCGGCGGCCTCGAGATGATTATGGGGACAACTATGATACCCCACCGGTTCGAAATCAGAGGGATGCGGGCCCAAGACAAACTTATAGTTCGGGGGGCCCGAGGCAGACCCCGAGTTTTTCCTCCGGGCCTACTTGCGCGTTTTGCAAGAAACCTGGACACTTGATGTCCAGTTGTTACCTCATGAAAAGGGACAACCCAGAGCGGAGTCCGACTATTACAACTCCGAATGCGATGGCTAGCGTAAGAAATCGCCATCAAAAGGGTTACCAACCATTTATTTCAGAGGGGTTTGTGTCACTGGATGGAGCCTCGACTAACCGGAGACCGGTTAGGATATTGAGGGACACAGGGGCCCATCAATCTTTAATGCTTGAAGGCATTTTGCCATGGTCCGAGGAGACGGCAACGGGGGATAGTGTTCGTTTACAGGGGATCGGGGGCGGTGTTAGTGCTCCCCTTCAGGTCATCCAGTTGGAGTCCGATTTGGTGTCAGGACCGGTCACCGTCGGTTTACAAGCCACGCTTCCTGTAGAGGGTGTATCTGTGGTTATCGGGAATGATTTGGCCGGGGGTCAAGTTTATGGTAACCTGAGGGTTGGTAAAGAGCCCAGCAGGGAAAATAACATCACACCAGCTCGGGATGGTGACCAAAGTGCCAAGTTATTTGTAGGGGGACTGAACTTCAAAACAGAGGAAGAAGTTCTGACCTCTGTCTTCAACAGATATGGGCCGCTGGTGGAAGTGCGGTTGGTAAGAGACTGGGAAACGCAACAGTCAAGAGGGTTCGGCTTTGTCATGTTTGCCAGCACAAAAGACGCCAGAGAGGCAGAGAAGAATTGGAATGGCAAGGATTTGGAGGGTCGGACCATAACAGTAGGGAAGGCATTTCGTAGGCGTCGAGAGGTCTACAGGAGAGGACAACTGGGCGGTAGTTTTGGTAGTGGCCGAGAAGGAGACCGCTATTCATGGGACTACAGGGACCAGTGGTCCCACCCTAATTATTAGGGAAGTTCTGAGAAGTTGAAGCACTGAAGGCGGCGGAGCCGCCGAGCCAAGATTCCTACACGAATTAACCGTGAACGCCGTTCCTAAAGGCGTCCATGTAGTGAACTTTCATGCACGGACTAACCGTGAACTCCACGTTCCTCAAGGCGCCCATGTAGAGAACTTTCCTGCACGGACTAACCGTGAACTCCGCGTTCCTAAAGGCATCCATGTAGTGAATACTCGGCTTGGCCTCCCGGAAAAAGTGCTATCGAGTTGCTTAACTTTGGATCTTTGATCAACCCCTTAACCTTCATTCCCAAGAAACTGACGGTCAAAGTCAGAGGGTCATGAGATGGAGTTTGATTTGGCAGGGACAATGTCGTTGTTGGTACTTAGTCCAGAGGGAGTAATCTGGAGGGGTTGTGGTGAAATTTTGGTTGCTTTATTTTTAAGTGATAACTGTGCCCGGGGGGAACGGATAATGTGGGAGGGGTTGAGTTATCTGGTTTGTTTCTCCAAATTGGCCGGCAAAGAAAGTTTTCGCTGGGTTCAAACTTTCTTTCTTGAAGGGCGGGAGTGTTACATATTTAGGTGAATGTATGTGAATTACCATTCAGGTCTTTGCTTATCCGTGTGTAGTATATTAAGTTGTTGTGTAGTTGTTGTGGTTGGAGGGTCAGGAGCCCTTCTGAGGGAGTGGCCGGAAACGGAAGTGACCGGAAACGGAAGAGGAAAAGACACGAGGAAAAAAGGACGAGTATTATTCTTCCTCGCCCCGCTCCGACCAAAAGGTGGGATCGACCTTGCGCTGCGTGGAAAAGCGGCGTTCCGAAGCCTGTCTGGCGAGAGGAATCACCGGGACGTGTACCGGCCCGGTGGAGACGTCAAGTTGACATGGGGCCGTGCATCGACCCCGCGTCTGGTATCGTTCGCGGCACCGTCTAAACAGACGCGTGCGGGTCGCACGTTGGGGCCTAACGCGCCTTGCAAGCGGCGTGGGGTTTGGCTTGCTCTACCGTATCCGCTTCGCGTGGCCATGAGGGGCTGCAGCCACGGTGCCTGGTACGATACCTGCCCGGTGGAAACACGTCCACCCGGGGTTCGTTCAACCGCCCGAGTGCGGCGACGGCGACCATCATCTTGGTCAGGAGGGGCCCAGAGACATTGTGCGGGACCGAGACCAAAAGGGTGTCGTGAGTACTCACCGGGACACACATGTATAAGATGGCCATCTTAATCCTAGGGAATTGATTGTGAATTGGGAATTGGTGATGATTGTGTATTGTTGATTGCTCGGGGAAAATCTCCGTGGTTGTGTCATTGAAATTGTATGGTATCATTACCATTGGAAATATATCCTTGAACATCAGTTGTCTCCTGGGTGAAATTCATATGGATTGCATGGCGAAAGCGCATATATAGTACAGCTTGCTGGCGGAGTTCCTCTCACGGTCCGGGGGTCACCGAGACCAGGTATTCACCGAGGGGACCACGTAACACTTCCCAGACTCGTAGGCATCTATAACCTTCTTTCTGAAGGCCTTAGAGAGCTCTTTTGATCTAGGCATGGTGACGCCACACACTTCAACAACAATGAGCAAACCAAAGTAAATGTCTGAGGTTTAAATAAGACAGGTTCCTCCAAGATCCTCTCTAACGATGTTCTAATCATTTGCACCTGAGCTGGTGCACCTGATTCTAATTTTAGGTATTTGAAGTATTGATAAATGTAGGGGTGTACTTACTCTTTCCACATGCGAAATTTGCATTTATGTTTATTTAAATTATACAATGGACTACAAAATGTAAATGTTTCATGATATTTATTGTATTATATCACCTTTATCTATCAATATTGTTGAAATGCAGATCAACTAGCTGTATGTTGAAATATGTTGAAAAAGTCAAAACTTTACATGGGGTGTACTTACTTTTTCACGTGACTGTATATATATATATATATATAATCTTAGAAACAGGAATCACATTCCTGCGAGGGGCTAAGTGTGAAAAAATTCTGTCTCAATGCGGGGCTCGAACCACGGACCTCCGTTGATAATGCGTCAACAGCCCACTGCGCTTTTGATCCAGCCACAATCTCCTCAGAACTTTTCCACACTTAACACTGCGAGCTTTATCATGGCCGATGTCTTACGCGCCTGCTAAGCAGACCCTGAATGTTAGTGTAAGTATATGCATGCGTATGTATGCGTGAATAAGTAGAAATGCATTGAAGATTATAAAGATTGTGGCTGGCTCAATAGCGCAGTGGGCTGTTGATGTGTTATCAACGGAGGTCCGTGGTTTGAGGCCCGCATCGAGTCAGAATTTTTTCACACTTAGCCCCTCGCAGGAATTTGATTCCTGTTTCTAAAATTGTATTTGAATTAATCTTCAATGCATTTCTACTTATTCACACATACATACGCATGCAAATATTACAAAGAATTGTAATCGCACGTAAGATTGTAATCGCACGTAAGACATCGGCCATGAAAAAAGCTTGCAGTGTTAAGTGTGGAAAAGTTCTGAGGAGATTGTGGCTGGCGCAGTGGGCTGTTGATGCGTTATCAACGGAGGTCCATGCGTTTGAGCCCCGCATTGGGTCAGAATTTTTTCACACGTAGCCCCTCGCAGGAATTAGATTCCTGTTTCTAAAATTATATATATATATATATATATATATATGTATATATATATATATATATATATATATATATATATATTGTTGCGGATATGAGGATTGCATTTTTTTTATTGTGTGTATTGTATTGTGGTAAATTGTTGTGTAACATTGGTTGGATATGGCCCCTCCGGCCTCCAGAGTTGTGTAAAGGTAAAAAGGGCATCCCGGTAGTTAATTCCATGAAACACCACATTGCAGGACACTATAAGACCCTTGTTCAGTAGTTTATATCCTTATTATGTGTTTTAGGGTAAGGCCTTGTCGTCCATTAACATGACACTCCATCGCACCGAGTAAAAGAGATAGATTCCCTTCATTCCCATTCCCAAAAACCTCCATTTCCCCTTTCGTAATGGCCAAGCCTCAATTTGGCAATTACATCCCCTCCAAAGCCGCCATTGACCACGAGGCAGGTTTGGGGAAGAAAGGCAGGTCTCCACCTCGTCATAGAGGGGAGGAGTAAGTCGGCCCCGCTCATCCAACCCAGAACGAGGGGTTTGGCTTGAGAGGGCGGAGAGAGAATGCTTGGGGGAGGTTCGCAAAGGGTGAAGGGCGGGGCCTATATAACCCGCCGCAGGACGCTCCCCAAGCAGACAAGCAGATGAGTCCAAGAGATGAGCTGAAAGGCTGAGCTGAGCTGCGTGGTGAGGTGGAAAGGAAAGAGCTGGGTCGTCAGAGCAGGGCTGAGTTGTGAGGTCCAAAAGCAGATCATTCAGGGAAGCACAAAGCCTGCTATTCGTCACCTTGCTCGCCAGCAGCAGCGTCTACAGCAGCAACAAGACTCGACAGCCGTTTGGGGCCTGGACGGCAGTTTGGAGCAGGGCCGCGAAGGGACGGCGGCTGCCGAACGCGCCGATCGTGCTACCAGCTCCGGACCTTCCTCTCCTTCCAGCCATTCCTCCCTGCAAGTTCCCCATTTGCGTACGTGAGTTTGTTTTGTTTGTTCTGTCCTGGGTAGGTAATTAAGTCTGTATAAGCTAGTATTTTCCCTGTGTCTCTAAAAGCTTCTGTATATTATTTTCTTATCTTTCCTTCTCCTTGGTTATTTTGAGCCTGTAAATAGTAAATAAATTTAGTAGTATTTTCAACCTTTGTTTCGTCTTTTTTTATTCCTTTTCTTCACCTCCGTCATCTTTGTCTTTTCCCTGATTGAATAGCTGTGGCGCGATACGGCCAACGGCTGGGTGAATCGGGTTTCGTCGGGGAAAAAAACTGTTCGGTCGCGGGGCCTCTGCTCGGCAAACATAACATCCTTAACCGCGAACCGTAACAATATATATATATATATTTATATATATATATATATATTGTTACGGACACGGCTAAAGATGTTGCTTGACCAAGCGGAATGGCCGCCGTGTTCGTACAGTTCCCCCGATTCTTCCCCAACTCACCCGATTCACCCCAAACTTTGGCCGTATCGCACCGCAGCTGCCCAATCTGGAAAACTCTAAAACGACCGAATGCAAGGAGGAAAAGGAATAAGACGAGAAGACGGACAGAAGAGTAATGGGATTTATTATTTACACATATAATCAAGAAGGAGCAGTCACGATTATGTACAGGGACACGAGACGCAGGTGACACAGTGAATTCCTTATACAAGCTTAATTACCTACCCAGGACAGAACAAACAAAGACGACTCACACGGGGATTGCAGAGTGGATTGGCTGGAAGGAGGTGTGTGGCTGGAGGGGGAGGACGGCACGGAGCTGGCTGGAGCTTGATCCCGCACGGGACGTCGGGCTGGACCTCGACGGCCGCTGATGCCACCGATCCTGTCGTGTGCGCGGGATCACGGGTCGGATCACGGGTCGGATCACGGTCAGAGCCGACGCGCTCGTGGGGGGTCTGGCGTGACGGGTTCTCTCCTCTCTCTTTTGTTTGTCTAACCACTCTTTCTCCAACGCAACCACTCAACGCAATCACTGAACGCAACCACTGAACGCAACCACTGAACGCAACCACTGACCACCCCTGACGACCAACTCAGCTCTTGTCATGGACCTCTCTATGCGCTCTTGCTCTGACGACCCAGCTCTTTCCTTTGTACTCGTCTCTCCTCTGTAAAAGCTCATCTGCCTTGGACCTCCTCTCGTCTCAACGGCTTGGGCTCCCTTTCGTCTGCCGGTAAAAGCTCCTCTCGTCTCAACGGCTTGGGCTCCCTTTCGTCTGCCGGTAAAAGCTCCTCTGCCTTGGACACGCCCTGCCTGCGGGTTATATAGGCCCCACCCCTCAACCTTCGCGAACCTCCTCGATGTTTCTCTCCACACCCTCTCCAAGTCCAACCCCTTGTTCGTGGTTGGTTGAGTGGGGCTGACTCACTCCTCCCCTCTATGACGAGGTGGGGACCCGCCTTTCTTCCCCAACCCTGCCTCGTGGTCAATGGCGGATGAAGGGAAAACCGCCCAACATGCAGTTGGCAATGCGAATTGCAATTGACGAAAAGGGGGGAATGGAAGTGTTGGGAGTGGGAATGAAGGGAATCTATCTCTTTCACTGGTGCAATGGAGTATTTCAATTAATGGGAGACACAGCCTTACCCTAAAACACAGAATAAGATATAACTATTGAACAGGGGTATTCTATGATTGGCTGTGGTGTGGATGCTTTATGGACTAATTATGGGATGCCCCTTTGACCTTTACACAGCTCCGGAGGCAGGAGGCGCAGAATAACAATAATAATAATAATAAAGCACACAATCAAAAAAATATATACAGTCCTCATATCCGCAACAATATATATATATATATATATATATATATATATATATATATATATATATATATATATATATAGTAATTACCTTGTGTGCAGAGTGCGGAGTAAGCAATTGCTTCACTTTGTCTGACTGACAGACGTTAGTCTTTGATCGAGGAACTGATTAATTTCAATTGAATGTTATATTCTGAACACTATAGAACACGAATGGCCTTGCTTGCACTTCAATAAACCTTCAGTTTAGTAATACTTGGGAAAAATTTTATGCCATCTCCGCCAATAAAATTTGCTACGTGCTCTGAGGGTGGAGTAACAGTGAGATTCAGGAAAAAATGGCGGTGCCTAACGATACAACCACAGAGCTAACTTCTTCCAAAATATCTGTTTGATTAAGAGCATCCTTTTCTCAAAGATTGTTGCAAAATTGTAAGTTGCTCTGAGGAGAGCTGGTAGAAGTTTTTGCTCTGGACTATTCCGTTTGATCCATCTGCTTTGTTTGGTTGTTATCACACCTGTTATTCAATGTTCATGAACAAGGCCAACATAGATTGTCCTCGGAAACACAAAGCAAGAAATGAAGAGACCCTTCCCGTGTCTTCTTTCTCTCAAGAGTGCGTGTCAAGGTGTTTTATTTATTGTCTCGTTTGACATTTTTTTCTTTGTTTGTGGGTTTGTTTTTTCACGTTCAATTCATTGATTCTAAATTTACTGTTCTCCAAAGAGCTTCAATTGGGCCAAAAATAATGGCGGCACACACACACGGAAACACTAAACAGGTAGCTGAAACACCTTTTCTTACCTTTTATAGGATTTATTTGTAAAGTAAACAGGGAAAAGGGTAACAAGACGCTACAAACAAAAACGGAACAAACCAAGCCAGTCAAATGGACACAGAGGTGAATGGGGATATTCAAACTTATGCACAATGATTGGTAATAAAACAATTCCTAACCCACTCGCCACCACAGATCACACTCGTTCAATTAAACAAAGGTAGGCAAGACTTCCCTATCTGATGCGCAGGATGGACGTCGGATTCAAAATGGACCACTTCGGGAACCAGGTGCGAAACAATAGCTCCCAAGAGCCAAAACGAGCATGATGAAGATGGTGTTTGGTGTGGAATGCCAGCAATTATCCACCTCTTAGCCAGGTCTCGTGGACCCCATGTCCTTTGAGCAAGACCTCCTGGGGGTGCCCCTCCGTCCTCTTCCTCCACGCTCCACCAACACAAGGTGAACCCAGCTTGGATCAATCCAAGAAAGAAAGCCACACTCAGTCCACTCCAAAACTCCATGATCAGTTTGCCTGTCCTTCCACATAAGTCATAAGGCTTTTGTGATCTCCGGTCTGAATAATGCAACCTATTCTGCTTTGTCTCCAGGTCTCTTGTTGTCCTCCCTCCTCAAACGAGGTCTCTCTCATTGTTCCCTCATCATGGGCGGAGTTCCGGGGGTGGCACTTATAAAAAAAGAATTGCCGAATGGCACTGCACATTGGTCTCCATTGCATATTACGCCACCATGACTGACACACACTGGCCAGACAGATGTGTGCCTCTCTCGTGAGAAGTTATCACTTCTTTGAGAGTGGAATAGGGCAAGGATGTCTTCTGTCTGGCCAGCTATATTCCTTGTGTATTGAGCCTTTTCTCTGTCTGATGAGGCGAAGGTTAACTGGCATCATGGTACGGCTGGAATAGTCCCTTCTTTCTTTCTGCTTATGCTGATGATGATCTCGTGTTTGCGGGAAGTGCAAGAGACATGCAAACAGTTTATGACTGTAAGCAAATCTACTCGGCAGCATCATCTGCTCAAATAAATTGGCAGAAGAGCTCTGGACTACTGGTTGGAGCAATTCAGATTGGTGAACTCCCTATCCTGTTTCAGCAATTAACATGGAGTCACCAGGAACTCAAACATTTGGGGGTCTATTTGTCAATCTCTCGTAATGGCTCATCATCATCAATTCGCAATTGCAGCACTCTAGAAGGAAAAATGCAGGTGAAGCTGAGAGATTAGAATAGATTATTGAGGATCATATCTTTACATGGGAGAACTCTTTTACTGAAACAATTTGTCCTTCCCAAACTGTTGTTCAGGCTTTCTTGCATGAGTGTTCCTGGTTGGTTTCTGGCTAAGATGCAAAGGAAGTTGGTGGACTGCTTTTGGAATGGGAGGCATTGGGTATCTCTGGGAATCCTGAGCATGCCTCTCGCTGAAGGTTGACAGGGCTTTCCCTGCCTTCGAAGCCACTTTTACACCTTCAGGCTACAGGCAATTAAACGATACCTTTTTGTGAACCCAACACCACAATGGTGCACGCTGGCATCGTACTTTTTCAGTAAAGTGCTCGGCTTAGGGTATAAAAGGCAAATTTTCAGTATAAACTCCAAAAACATTTCCAGTGACCCATTGCCTTATGTTTTATCAGGAAATGCTAAAGGCCTGGTGTACAATTGAAATGACCAGACCACATGGTCCCCACCCAGGAAAAGACCTGCTGGAAGAGCCGCTTTTCTTGAACCCTCTCCTACTAGCTCCACTGCTACCTTCCATCAGTGTAAGGACAAAACTCTTGTTGAAAAATATATCCACATTGGGCGATCTCCTAAAGGATGGGAAGAATGGCATTCTCTCACCAGAGGAATTTGCAGCAAAGGGAGACCTGCAGACAATAAGAGTTCCTTTTAGGATACTGTGGCGGACACAAAAGCCCACTGGCGTGGTGACATCATTCCACGCACCAAGTGGGCGGTGGCCACGCCCGAGGGGTAGGCGTGGCCTCATGATATACACCGGGCGACCAGCCCGGAGGAGTTCAGTGTTACAGTGTAGTCTTACAATAAAGACGTTTATATGTTACCGCTTGTCCGCTTCCTCCTTGCTCACAAGCAGCGCGCGTAACGCCGCGCTTTACTGGTGACCCTCGACGTTGGATCTGCCGGAGCGATCCTTCCACACGCGACGCCATCGCCATGGCCGCCTTCGTCAAACTTCCGGAATTTTGGGAGGCTCAGGCCGAAGTCTGGTTCGTCCAGGCCGAAGCCCAATTTCAGCTTCGGCACCTCACCGGCGATGACACGAGCTACTGCCACGTCGCCGCCTCCCTCGGGCCCGGCACGGCCGCTCGAGTTGTGTCCGTCCTTCGCCACCCACCGGACGGCCACAAGTACGAGGCACTCAAGCGGCTACTCCTAGCCACGTTCAGCCTCACGGACGACGCACGGGCCGACCGCCTCCTGGATCTCCCCGAGCTCGGTGAGACGCGCCCGTCGGTCCGAATGGACCATATGCTGTCACTGTTGGGCGACGAAGCCCCCGGTTCGCTATTCCGGGCGCTTTTCCGTCGCCAACTTCCAGCGCAGGTTCGCCTCGCGTTGGCCGGGACCGGGCTAACGGAACCCCGAGCATTGGCGGCCGAGGCGGACAAGTACTTCGCCGCTTCGGACACGCGGGCGAGCGTTGGCGTGGCCGTCACGGCCTTCGACGCTGATGTTCCACAGCATCATCTTCTACAGCACGCTGAAGTTCAGCAGCATGCTGATACGCACCTCGTGAACGCCGCCACGCCCCGCCCACCGCCGCGGCGAAAACCGCCACCGCGGGGAAACCCGTCGACTCCACCGGCCTGGCGGAGCCAGCCGCGCTCCTCCAGCTCCACCACCTGGTGCTGGTTCCACGCCAAGTTCGGCCACGAAGCTCGGAGGTGTCATCCGCCGTGCTCCTTCAACGGGTCAGGAAATGCCCGGGCCGGCGCTCAATTGTGGCGATGAGCGCCGGCCGTTCGAGCAGCCTGCTGTTCATAACGGACACCTTCTCCGGGCGCCGTTACCTGTGCGACACGGGAGCGCAGGTGAGTGTCATTCCCGCCGGCACGTCAGACAAGCACGCCGCGGGTGGGGGCCCCGCGCTGCTTGCCGCGAACGGGACGCCCATCCGTACGTACGGAAAACGCTGCCTCTCTCTGCGGTTTGGAGGGCAGGTTTTCCGATGGACGTTCGTCACCGCCGACGTGCCCATGGCACTGCTTGGCGCGGACTTCCTGTGCGCTAATGGGCTCCTGGTCGACGTCAAGCGCAGACGGCTTGTCCAGGCCGAGACGTTCAGCTCGCTCGCGTGTGCGTTGCCCAGCTCAACGAGCGGCTTGCCAAGCGGCTTGCCGAACGATTCGGTTCCGGCCACGTTGGTCTGTATGCTTCCGGCAGCGGACGCATTCACCCGCCTCCTCGCCGGCTTCCCGGCCCTCACGCGGCCCACCTTCTCGGCGGGGGCCGTCAAGCACGGGGTGGCCCATCACATCCCCACTGTCGGGCCACCGGTCTACGCCCGGGCACGCCGCCTCGAGCCGACGAAGCTGGCGGTGGCAAAAGCGGGGTTCGCTACCCTGGAGCGACTCGGCATCGTTCGGCGCTCAGAGAGCGCTTGGGCGTCGCCGCTGCACATCGTGCCGAAGCCCGGCGGGGGATGGCGACCGTGCGGGGACTATCGCCGTCTCAATGACGCCACGACTCCCGACCGCTACCCCGTCCCCCACATTCAGGACTTTTCCGCCCGTTTGGCGGGCAGGTCCTTCTTCTCGAAGGTGGACCTCATACGCGGCTACCATCAGGTCCCCGTCAGGCCGGAGGACGTCCCGAAGACGGCGGTCATCACGCCATTCGGACTCTTCGAGTTCCTGCGCATGCCCTTCGGTCTGAAGAATGCGGCTCAGGCGTTCCAGCGACTGATGGACAGCGTCCTGCGCGACTTGGATTTTGTCTACGTCTACCTGGACGATATCCTCGTCGCCAGCGTGTCCCGCGAAGAGCACCTACGCCACCTCCGCACGCTCTTCGAACGCCTGGGCCAGCATGGCCTGATTGTGAACCCCGCAAAGTGCCGGTTCGGCGCCGCCACAATCGATTTTCTGGGGCACCGTGTCACCAAGCACGGCGCCGTCCCCCTGCCGGCCAAGGTGGAGGCGGTGAAGGGGTTTCCGCGCCCCCGCACGATCAGAGGGCTGCAGGAGTTCCTGGGCATGGTGAACTTTTACCATCGGTTCCTGCCCCGTATCGCCCAGCTCCTGCGCCCCCTGCACGAAGCTCTCCGAGGTAAGCCGGGCAAAGGCGACGTTACCTGGACCGAGCAGATGGACACGGCGTTCACGGGCGCGAAGCTCGCCTTGGCTAACGCCACCATGCTCGCGCACCCGGCGCCCGATGCACCGATCGCCCTCACCACCGATGCCTCGGACTACGCGGTGGGCGCGGTGCACGAGCAATGGGTGCGTGGAGCTTGGCAACCGCTGGCGTTCTTTAGCCGGCAGCTTCGCCCGCCCGAACGCCGTTACAGTACCTTCGACCGCGAGTTGCTCGGACTTCACTTGGTGGTCAGGCACTTCCGCCATCTGCTCGAGGGCCGGGCGTTCACTGCCTTCGTCGACCACAAGCCGCTGATCTTCGCGATGGGCAAGGTCACCGAGCCGTGGTCGGCCCGGCAGCAGCGTCACCTCTCGGCCGTGTCCGAGTACACGACGGACATCCAGCACGTCGCGGGGAAGGACAACCCGGTGGCGGATTGCCTTTCCCGGGCCGTCGCCCACGCAGTCCACCTCGGCATCGACTATGCCCGGATGGCAGCGGACCAGGCCGCTGACCCCGACGTCCAGGCCTTGCGGACCGCCGTCACGGGCCTCCGCGTCACCGAGGTGCCGTTCGACGGCGCGGGCGCGGCCCTCTTGTGCGACGTCTCCCTCGGGCGTCCTCGCCCCATTGTGCCCGCGGGCTGGCAGCGCCAGGTGTTTGACGCCATCCACGGCCTGTCCCACCCGGGCGCGAGGGCCTCCCAAAGGCTGATCGCCGACAAGTTCGTCTGGCATGGCCTCCGGAAGGCCGTCCGCGGCTGGGCCAGGACGTGCCTCGCGTGCCAGCGCGCCAAGGTGCACCGGCACACCCAGGCCCCGTTGGCCCCGTACACGGTGCCGGAACGCCGGTTTGACCACGTCCACGTGGACCTGGTGGGACCTCTGCCCCCCTCGCGGGGTTTCACCTACGTCCTCACCATGGTGGACCGCACCACCCGGTGGCCGGAGGCCGTGCCCTTGGCGTCGACAATGGCGGCCGATGTCGCGCAGGCTTTCATCGCCACCTGGGTCGCCCGGTTCGGCGCCCCCTCAGACATCTCATCCGACCGCGGCCCCCAGTTCACCTCGGAGCTCTGGGGGGCGGTTGCGCAGGGGCTCGGGGTCCGGCTGCACCGAACCACGGCCTACCACCCCAGGCTAACGGCCTGTGTGAGCGATTTCACCGCTCATTGAAGGCCGCGCTCCGGGCCACCCTCCGCGACGGCGGCTGGGTCGACAGGCTCCCCTGGGTCCTGCTGGGCCTCCGGACGGCGCCCAAGGAGGACCTGCGCGCATCCGCTGCGGAGTTGGTCTTCGGGCAACCGCTGCGGGTGCCGGGCGAGTTCCTCCCCGACTCCACGGCACCATGGTCCGCGGCACAGCAGCGCTCCGCTCTGCAAGAGACCGCCCAGAGGTTCGCCCCGGTGCCAACGGCATGCCACGGGCACCCACCGACGCACGTCGCCCCGGAGCTTCGCACAGCGGAGTACGTCTTCGTCCGCCACGATGCCCATCGGACACCACTGCGGCCCCCGTACGACGGGCCTTTCCGCGTGCTGGAGACCGGGGCGAAGCACTTCACCCTGGACATCGGCGGTACTCCTGACCGCGTTTCGGTAGACCGCCTCAAGCCGGCCCACCTCGATGTGGACCATCCACCGCCAGTGGCCCGACCCCCATGTCGGGGCCGCCCTCCTGCGGGCGGACCCCCGGCACCGCCCAGCCCCGCCGCCACGGCGCCCCCCGGTCCTGCACCCATCCCAGGGGCAGCCAGGGGCATCCCACCTGGTATCCCTGCACCCCGGACGCCGCCGATCGCCAGGGAGCGCTTCGGCCGGGTCATTCGTCTGCCCCGCAAACTGGCCCTCCAGGTGCGCGGGAATTCTGGGGGGGCGCGTGTGGCGGACACAAAAGCCCACTGGCGTGGTGACATCATTCCACGCCCCAAGTGGGCGGTGGCCACGCCCGAGGGGTAGGCGTGGCCTCATGATATACACCGGGCGACCAGCCCGGAGGAGTTCAGTGTTACAGTGTAGTCTTACAATAAAGACGTTTATATGTTACCGCTTGTCCGCTTCCTCCTTGCTCACAAGCAGCGCGCGTAACGCCGCGCTTTAATACTCCAAGAGTTAAAAAAAATCATTGCCTCCTGACTGCCTGGATTACCTGGAGAACCCTTACGAAGGTGAGGAAGCTATGCAGGTCCCCCCCCACCCCCCCACTTCCGTGGCTTTCACAATGAAACCGCATGGATATGATATTTTCATTGCGCCACCTCTGTATAATATGAGCAAGGTCCCTGGCATGGCTGGGGTGCCCTTCTGTGACACATCAAGGAAGGAAATATATGCACGAGTAATCCACTCTACAATTTTTTGAGTTAGTAAATCGTATGGACACTCCATGGCGTGAGGTTTTTCTGCCTCCCTTGCCTGTCCATCCAAGGTGGGAATCTCTTTATCTCTACCCAACACCAAGGGTGGTTAGGGACCTAAGTTGGAGGCTGCTTCACGGGGCACTAAGCTCTGGAGTTCTACTGCAACACTTCACAAACACTCCTCGTGGATGTTGCTTCTGTGGGCAAGCAGAAACCATTTACCACATAATTATTTTTGCAATGTCCGCGTCTTCAATCGATGTTTTTGCTGCTGGTGAAAAACCTGCTTTTGCGTTTTTGGCTTCATTTCTCCCCAACACTTTTTATTTTTGGTCACCCGGTGAAGAAAGTAAGTCGATCACGGGGTCTCTTGGTTAACTTTGTTTTGGCATCTGCAAGATTTGCAATATAGAAAACTAGAACGTGCAAGATTGAAAGCAATGTCGTGCAGTGTAGTTTTGTATGTCTGGGAACTTTGTTGCGTTCACGGATCACTTCTAGTCCGGCAGATATGTGAAGAATTGTGGTAGAATTGTGCCTTTGATGATACAAGCATGAAACTTGGCACATAGTTAGGGCATACCCTTACAGTGAAATTTGGATGTAGGGGCATTCCAGATTTCTCCTTGGCCCAAAATGGCGGCTAAGAAGGACATATTTACCTATTATTTCAGACTTGTCATTTGTGCTGCTATTGAAACACAATGTAATGAGCATATTATAAATTGTCATGTACATGCTATGCAATACCTTCATACTGGGTTCAAAATTGGAATCTACGGTGGCCTATAAGGGACAGAACAAATGGTTTACCATTGCAATAGACAGGACTGGTCTAGCGGTTTAATTATTTAACTTTGCATGACTATCTGATTTCTCCTGGGTGTAATTTTGGTTCAATACCTTTATATGAACAACTTTGATGTAGCTTTATGAACTTTCCTATCATAGACTAGGTGACTATAAGGAACAATGCAAGGCTAGTGAAAAGTTACGAAAGCGAATTACTATATTTATGATAATAATGTATGTATTTCTTTTTCAGATGATAACTCGACTGCACTGCACCTTCGCTCATTGACTGTAGTAGCTACCTAGATTTGGTTCCCAATTTGTATATTGATTGGATGGTGGTGGTGGATAATGCTTAATTGACAATGGCCAACAAAAATTTCAAGCTATTAGACCCCCAAAGCCCTAGTACATCTGGAACAAACATGCCTTATCTGACAGATTGGGAGAAGTGTGTGTTATGTCAGGAGGTCACCGATGAGGCCCTTGCCTGTCCAGCTGATTCCAAGCGAACCACAGGGTCCGGATACCAAACTCTTGCAGATTATCTCCTCACCTTCAGCCAGATGGGCTGCCTGCCAAAATCTCTAGAACTGTCCCGCCTGGACGATGGTGAAGGTATCCAGTCAACCTTCCAGAGCCACAAGGCTAAGTGGCATGATTCATGCAGACTGAAATACAACAAAACTGAACTGCATCGGGCACAAAAAAGAGAAACGTCTAGTGAAGAAACCGCAAGTGTCTCAAGAAAGTACACCCGTCACAGAGTACATGTAGACCACACACAGCCACAGCCTGAAAAGTGTTTCTTTTGTGACAAACCAGCGGGTACTAATTCTCTGCGAAAAGCTTCCACCTTCGACCTCGATAAACATGTCAGGACAGCTGCCCTGAAACTAGGAGATCAGGCACTTCTTGCTAAACTGAGTGCAGGTGACCTTATAGCACAAGATGCACAGTACCACGTGAAGTGTCTGGTGTCACTTTATAACAAAGCAAGGGCCACAAGCACAACACTGAATGAACAAGATGATATCAATCACGGTATAGCACTTGGAGAGCTAGTGTCCTACATCGATGATGCCCGCACAGATGCTCTTGTGACACCAGTGTTCAAGCTGGTAGACCTAGCAAGACTATACACCACCAGGCTGGAACAGCTTGGAACAGTCTTGACCAGGCGTGTCCACTCCACCAAACTCAAAGATCGAATCATGACATATTTTCCAGACCTAGAGGAGCACATGTCCGGTCGAGATATTCTGCTTGCTTTCAACCAGGATGTTGGCTCAGCCCTTCAGAAGGCATGTGATCACGACACTGACAGTGATGGAGTTTGTCTTGCTAGAGCCGCAAATATAGTTCGTAGAGACATGTTGAAAATGAACTCAACATTTAGTGGTTCATTTGAAGCCCACTGCCAAGAACATTCGGTACCTAATTCGCTTGTATCACTAGTTTCTATGATCTTGAATGGTCCTAACATCCAAGAGCAGTCAAGCCACTCGTCGGTATCAACACCTACTCTCACAATCTCACAACTCCTTATGTTCAACAGTTACTCACGCCGCAGAGAGAGTAGCAGTACTACCACGTCCACGAGGCACAGTCACAATCGGGAGACTCCCCTGCCTGTGTACCTGGGCACCCTTATCCACACAAAGACTCGAAAAAGAGACCTGGTTGATACTATGTTCAACCTGGGTCTCTCGATCTCCTATGACAGGGTGCTTAGCATCTCCACGGACTTGGGGAACAGAATCTGCCGTTTCTTCCAAAATGAGGGTACAGTTTGCCCCCCTGAGCTAAAAAGTGACCTCTTCACAACTGGGGCAGTGGATAACATTGATCATAACCCCAGTTCAACAAGTGCCCACGACTCCTTCCATGGCACTGGCATTTCACTTTTCCAGCACCCAAATAGCGATAGCCGTGGAGTTCAACGGGTAAACCCAGATGACACATCAACAACAGATGCACACCTGCCACAGTCATACACCATCGTACCTCCTGTTGTTCTGGGTAAATGTGACCCACCTGTACCCAAGCTAGCGGGTCCCAACAAAAGCAACTGCCAACTCATCCCTGAAGCAATGCAGATTGAGTACAGGTAACTGATTATTGTGTTTGAACTGTGGACAGTTATATGTGTACCTAAATAACCAAGACTTGTTAACTTGTGTGGACTTGTTTGTTCTTAATTGTGTTCATTATCTTGCATTTTGACAGGTGGCTGGAGCAGATGGAGAAGACAGTGCTATCTGACACACCACTTAAGGGAGACGAGACAGTATCATGGGCTGGATACCATGCCAGCAAGCAGTCTATTCCAGAAGAACCAGAGTGTAGTGTGGCCTTAACTTCATTGCTGCCTCTCTTCTATGACCAGGCAAAATCTGTGGCAATGATTCGTCACTCCAGGGATGTCATCAAGAAAGCAATCGATATTCTGAATCCAGGTCAGATCCCTGTAATCACACTTGATCAGCCACTGTACACACTTGCCAAACAGATCCAATGGAGATGGCCAGAAACACACGGAGAAGATCACTTCGTCATGGTCTTTGGTGGACTCCATATTGAGATGGCAGCATGGAAAACCCTCGGTGACCTTCTGGATAGCAGTGGGTGGACAGGCGTTCTGATGCTTGCAGGGGTTGCTACAAGTGGTACTGCTGATTCCTTCCTGAAAGTGACCCATGTGACACGCACACGACGAGCACACCAAGTCACAGCCAGTACTCTCTATCTTCTCCTGAAGGAAGCCTACAGCCAGTACACCAGTGGACTAGATGAGGGACAGGATACGATACCACTAGATGACTGGTGCGGTGAACAAGCCAATGCAAGTCCACAGTTTCAGTTCTGGTTCCTAATTATGCAGCTAGAACTGGCAGTCCTGATCTATGTGAGATCCGTCCGTGAAGGAAACTTCCAACTGTACACTGATGCTCTGACCAAGCTTGTACCATGGTTCTTCGCCTTGGGACATACAAACTATGCCAGGTGGATCCCAGTTCACTTGCGCGACATGGTGACACTTGCAACAAAGCATCCAACTGTATACGCACAGTTTCTGGCAGGAAACTTCACCATGAAGAAGACTACACGTGCATTCTCTGCCATAGCCTTAGACCAGGCACACGAGCAAAATAATGCATTGGTGAAAGGTGATGGAGGGGCTGTAGGTCTTACGGAGAATGCTGCAGCTTTGCGCCGATGGATGGTGTCTGGTCCAGAGATGGCCAAACTGATCTATAAGTTCGAGGCCACAACAGAAAAAAGAATTAGGAAAACTGAACTAAAACACCATGAACAGACAAAGCACACGCAGGTAGCCTTTGCTCGAGATGTGAGAGCACTCACCCGTATCATAGGAGAGATGGGGAACCCATTCTGTGACGACAGCAAAGATCTCTTGGTGCTAGACAGCAGAGACCTGGCAGACCCAGCAGTCATCAACACCCTTTACCAGATCGAGAAGCTGGGAAAAGAACAGTATGACACATATGTGAACGAGAGGCTTGTACATCAGACAAAGCCTATCACTGACCCAATAAAAAGAAACAATCTCCCTCTCTTCAGCCGACCCCCAGTCAGAGAGAAGTCAAGAACAGAGTTGAAGGTGGTATCTCTGAAGAATGACTGCGTTCTGTTCTCCAGGCTGTTTATTGCATCCCAGACACGGAATGGAGATCTTGATTAATTCTTTGCACATGAAAACCAAGCTTGTCCCCCTGCATTGTCACAAATGGGCAAAATCCGGCTTGGAACCAAGTCTGATCTGGTTGGGTGCTTAGAAGATCTGATCACCTCACGGGAAAATGATGATGTAAGCCCCCCTGTTGAAGTCATGATCCTGGATGGAGCAGCCATCGTGAACATGCTGGCACCTCGTAATGCGAAGACCTTCTCTGAGTATGCATCACTAGTATTCTTGCCATACATCACATCTCAGATACAAAATAAGAGCAGGGTTGATATTATCTGGGATGAATATTTCCCAGACAGTTTGAAAGCCGACACCAGGAAGACGAGGGGTAAAGGCACCAGGAGACGAGTTGAGCCATCTAGTTCCATCCCTCGAAACTGGCAGGCCTTCCTTCGCATAGACGAGAACAAGGTGGAGTTGTTTGACTTTCTAGCAACGAGGATAGCAAACATTGAGACTGACAAGCAAATCGTCACCACAAACCACAAAGAAGTTTTTTGTACACAGCCACGAGATGTTACTGGTCTTTCCCCGTGTAGTCACGAGGAGGCAGATACAAGGATACTACTCCATGTCCAAGATGCAGTCAGACAGGGCTATACCAAGGTGTCAATCCACACAGTGGACACAGATGTTTTGATCCTTGCAGTGGCAGCAACTGGATATCTTGACATCGATGAACTCTGGGTTGCTTTTGGCACAGGGAAGAATTTCAGGCACTTGGCAGCTCACGAGATGGCTGTGGCACTGGGACCAAACAAGTGCCGAGGGTTGCCATTCTTCCACGCCTTCACTGGGTGTGACACCGTGTCCTGCTTCGGCGGAAGGGGGAAGAAAACAGCATGGGAAACATGGAAAGCCTATGATGAGGTCACCTCAGCTTTCTGCGCACTGGCTGCCACACCAACCATTTCAACTGCAAATGACAACATGGATCCACTGGATCGTTTTGTTGTTCTGCTCTACGATCGAACAAGCAGCCAGGAACATGTTAACGATGCCCGCAAGCATCTCTTCACCCAGACTGGTAGATCAATAGAGGCTATCCCACCAACGCAAGAAGCCCTCAGACAACACATCAAGAGAGCTGCCTACCAAGCCGGCTTTTGTTGGGGCCAGATGATGATTTGCGCACCTGAGCTCCCATCGCCAAGTGAATGGGGTTGGAAACAGAGTAATAACGGCTGGGGGATATATTGGACAACCCTCACAGAGGCAACTGAGGCATGCCGACAATTGATTAGATGTGGATGCAAGAAGGGTTGCAGGAAACAGTGCAAGTGTGTTAAGGCCGCACTCCAGTGCTCAGCTCTGTGTCACTGTGCAGGGGAGTGCACACGATAGTATACAGGAGGAATAACACACCTGTTACATATACACAAACATGTGGAAGACTGTTTTGTAGACTGTTTTATAGTGAAAGTCACTTCCACAACGTTAATGTGGCATTTTCACTTCATTTCCATTGTGTTTCTGGAGTTTGCTCAAAATAGCTCAAAAAGTAATTATTTTTGTAAAGAATAAGGACCAAATAAATGTTATGTGAGTTTGTTGACATTTAATTATGATCTTACAACCTGTTTACGTGAAAAAAACATCATAGGTGTGCTTGAGCAATAAGTAAATCTAGTTTTATAGACATCGGTACTGTGTATCTTATTATCCGTAAACGGCCATTTTTAAAATGGCCGCCATTTTGTCCCTAGGAAAAGATTTGAATGCCCCTATATCCAAAAATCTTCCTAGTAGTATGCTCTATCAGTGTTCAAAATTTCATGCTTGTATCACCAAAAGCACAATTTTTTCACATATCTGCTGGGCTATTCGGAGTTTAAGGTGACACAATATTCCCGATTATCGGGTGTTTTATCGAAGTCTGGACAGTAATTAGTCTGGACAGTAATTAATGCACTTTGTAGTGTTTCCACAAGGTACTTTGCTATTATTTGTGGAGAGGTGAAGGAGCTGTGCTCCTACGCGAGTTAAAAGGATTGACGCGACAAAAGACGGGAATTCATCCGAGTTTCTTTATTCCACAAAACCAAACTCGGGTACTCTGAAAAGCCCGTTTATCGGGCAGCAATATATATACAATCAAACGCGGCGAGAGTGGGCGTGCCCAGGCGAGCCCGGGAAAGGCAAGTCTGGACGTGCCCGGGAAAGGCGAGACTGAGCGTCTCCGGGCGGCCCGGGCGAGCCCGGGAGAGGCAAGTCTGGACATGCCCGGGAAAGGCGAGACTGAGCGTCTCCGGGCGGTCTGGGCGAGCCCGGGAAAGGCGAGTCCGGACATGCCCGGGAAAGGCGAGACTGAGCGTCTCCGGGCGGTCTGGGCGAGCCCGGCACAGCGATCTTTCCCTTTAAAGGGGGTCCTGATGACCCGGCCGAAGCGACCCCTGGAGGGTCGTGGGGGGGGGGCGGTGTGGTGGTGGGTGGTCGAGCGGGGGGAACCGTGGACGGAGGGCGGCCTCGCCGTGGAGGAAGGGCCAACCGTGATGGTTGGTCGACGTCCACGTGCGCCGGCTTGAGGCGGTCCACCGAAATCCGGTCCGACCTGCCGCCGACGTGGATGACGAAAGACTTGACGTCCCGTCGCAGGACCCGGAAGGGTCCGTCGTACGGCGGCCGGAGTGGCCCCCGGTGTGCGTCATGACGCACAAAAACGTACTCCGCTGTGCGAAGCGCTGGTGGGACGTAGGACTGGGGGCCACCATGGCGGGACGTCGGCACGGGGGCAAACCGTTGGGCGGCCTCCTGGAGGTCCGAGCGCTGGCGAGCCGCGGACCAGGGACTGGTAGCGTCGGGCACGAACTCGCCCGGGACGCGTAACGGCTGGCCGTAGACGAGCTCGGCGGTGGACGCCTGGAGGTCCTCCTTGGGGGCCGTGCGGAGGCCCAAAAGGACCCACGGCAGCCGGTCGGCCCAACCGCCGTCCTGAAGGCCGACCATGAGCGCGGCCTTCATAGAGCGGTGAAAACGCTCGCACAACCCATTGGCTTGGGGGTGGTAGGCCGTGGTACGATGGAGCTTGACCCCCAGGTTGCGGGCGACCGCGCCCCACAGCTCGGAGGTGAACTGCGGACCGCGGTCCGAAGAGATGTCCGCCGGTGCGCCGAAGCGGGCGACCCAGGTGGCGATGAAAGCCTGCGCCACGTCGGCGGTGGTGGTGGAAATGAGGGGAACGGCCTTCGGCCACCTGGTGGTCTTGTCCACCATGGTGAGCAGGTGTGTGAAACCTCGTGTTGGGGTAAGGGGGCCCACCAGGTCCACGTTGACGTGGTCGAAACGCCGTTCGGGCACGATGAAAGGCGCCAGCGGGGCCTGGGTGTGGCGGTGGACCTTGGTCCGCTGGCAGGCCGTGCAGGCGTTGGCCCAATCGCGGACGTCCCGTCGAAGTCCGTGCCAGACAAAACGCGCCGACACCAGCTTCTGGGAAGCTTTCCGGCCCGGGTGAGAAGGCCGTGGAGGGAGGCGAAAACGCGGCGCTGCCAGGTAACGGGCACGATGGGGCGAGGCTGGCTTTGGGAGACGTCGCAGAGCAGGACAGTGTCCGCGGAGGGGAGGTCGGCCAGGCGGAGGCCCGTGTCCGCCGCTCGGATGGCTTGCACCATGGTGTCGGTGGTCTGGTCGGCCGCCATAAGCGCGAAGTGCACGCCGAGGTGGACCGCGTTCGCGCTGGCCCGAAAAAGACAGTCGGCCACGGCGTTGCCTTTTCCGGCGATGTGGCGGATGTCCATGGTAAATTCCGACACGACGGAGAGGTGGCGCTGCTGGCGGGCCGACCACGGCTCCGTGACTTTGGCCATCGCGTAAACCAATGGCTTGTGGTCGACGAAAGCCGTGAACGGGCGGCCCTCCAGGAGGTGGCGGAAATGGCGAACGGCCAGGTATAGACCGAGGAGCTCGTGGTCAAATGTGCTGTATTTTAGCTCGTTCGGCCGGAGTTGCCGGCTAAAAAAAGCGAGTGGCTGCCAAACCCCGTTCACCCATTGGTCGTGTACGGCGCCCACCGCGTAGTCGGAGACGTCCGTAGTGAGGGCGATTGGAGCGTCGAGCACCGGGTGAGCCAGCAGCGTTGCGTCGGCGAGGGCCAGCTTTGCACCTGTGAATGCCGCGTCCATGGCTGCGGACCAGACGACGTCATGCTTGGCCGGCTTGCCCCGGAGGGCTTCGTAAAGGGGCCGCATGAGCTGAGCAGCGCGGGGCACGAAACGGTGGTAGAAATTCACCATGCCGAGGAACTCCTGCAGGGCCTTGATGGAGCGGGGACGCAGGAACTCGGTGATGGCCTCGACCTTGGTTGGCAGCGGCATGGCCCCGTTTCTGGTCATGTGGTGGCCCAAAAAGTCAACGGCCGTCGTGCCGAAGTGGCATTTGGCCGGGTTGACGACTAAGCCGTGCTCGCTGAGGCGCTCGAACAGTGTTCGGAGGTGGAGGAGGTGCTCAGCCCGGGACGTGCTGGCGACGAGGATGTCGTCCAGATAGATGAAGAGGAACGGCAGGTCACGCAGCACGCCGTCCATCAAGCGTTGGAACGCCTGGGCCGCGTTTTTAAGGCCAAACGGCATTCTCAAGAATTCGTACAGGCCGAACGGCATGATGATGGCCGTTTTTTGGACGTCGGCCGGCCTGACAGGTACCTGGTGGTATCCCCGTATTAGGTCAACTTTTGAGAAAATGACCCGCCCCGCCAAACGGGCGGAAAATCCTGGATGTGTGGGACCGGATACCTGTCGGGGGTGGTAACATCGTTGAGGCGGCGGTAGTCGCCACATGGGCGCCAACTGCCCCCCGGCTTCGGCACGATGTACAGTGGCGAGGCCCACGCGCTATCGGAGCGCCGCACGATGCCGAGGTGCTCCAATGCGTCAAACTCGGCTTTTGCCACGGCGAGCTTGGCCGGGTCGAGACGGCGGGCTCTGGCGTAGACCGGCGGTCCCGTAGTTGGTATGTGGTGCTCGATACCATGTCTCACTGCGACGGCCGAAAACGTCGGCCGCGTGAGGGCCGGGAACTCTGCAAGCAGGCGAGCTAACTCGTTGGCCGCCGGGAGGGCGCATGCTAGTTCGGTCGGTGCGGAGCTGCTCATCGTGCATGCCAGGGAGCTGAAAGTCTCGGCGTTGACAAGGCGACGCCGTTTGACGTCGACCAGCAGCCCATGTGCGCAGAGGAAGTCGGCGCCCAGCAAAGCCATGGGCACGCTCGCCGTCACAAAGGTCCAGCTAAAGCGCTGGTTGCCAAAGCAGAGGGTGACGTTGCACGGGCCGAAGGTGCGGATGGCCGATCCGTTGGCAGCGACCAAGGAGGGGCCGCAAACGGCGGTCTGCCTGTCCTGCTCGGAGGCGGGTATGACGCTCAGTTGGGCGCCGGTGTCACAAAGGAAGCGCCGCCCGGACACTTTGTCCTTGATAAAAAGCAAGTTGCCCGAGTGGCCGGCGCTCATGGCTGGTAATGAACGCCGGCCAGGTCGTTTGCCGACTTGCCGAAAGTGCACGGGGGGCGGCATGTCCGAGCCTTGTGTCCGAACCTGGCGTGGTAATAACACCATGCCTGGTCAGGTGGAGGCCCCGGCCATCGTGTTGGGAGTGGTCGGCACGGCGTGGCGGCCGCCAGTTGCACCGGCAGTTTGGACTCCAACCGCACCGGGCGCTCGGGCACCATGGGCGTCGCCTCGGATGGCGGCGGGCTCCAGGTAGCCGCCCCGATGTGCTGGCCTGCCGAGGAGATCTTGTCGGCTTCCCTGGCGAGGGCGCGGGGATCCGTGATCTGCGTGCCTGCCAGGGCGAGGCGTACCTGGCTAGGCAGCTGGCGGAGGAACAGCTCTCGGAAAAGAAAATGCGGGGAGTGCTCAACGAGCAGCGATAGCATGTAGTCCATTCGCTCGGACGGGCGTGTGTCGCCGAGCTCGGGCAGGTCGAGCAGGCGTCGTGCGCGTTCTGTCGGTGAGAGGGCGAATGCATTGAGGAGGAGCGTCTTGATCGCGCCATACTTGTCAGCGGCGGGCTGGTGCTGGAGGAGGCCCAGTGCGCGGGCCACGGTGGTGGAGCCGAGTCCCGCTACCACATGGTGGAAGCGGGTGTCATCGGCGGTAATGCCTCGCAGGGCAAACTGGGAGTCCGCCTGTGCGAACCAAACCACCGCGTGAGCCTCCCAGAAGGTAGGCAGTTTAAGGGCAACTGCCGTGTCCATGTCGGGGGTCCCCAATGAAGGAGCTGTGCTCCTACGTGAGTTAAAAGGATTGACGCGACAAAAGACGGGAATTCATCCGAGTTTCTTTATTCCACAAAACCAAACTCGGGTACTCTGAAAAGCCCGTTTATCGGACAGCAATATATATACAATCAAACGCGGCGAGAGTGGGCGTGCCCGGGCGAGCCCGGGAAAGGCAAGTCTGGACGTGCCCGGGAAAGGCGAGACTGAGCGTCTCCGGGCGGCCCGGGCGAGCCCGGGAAAGGCAAGTCTGGACATGCCCGGGAAAGGCGAGACTGAGCGTCTCCGGGCGGTCTGGGCGAGCCCGGGAAAGGCGAGTCCGGACATGCCTGGGAAAGGCGAGACTGAGCGTCTCCGGGCGGTCTGGGTGAGCCCGGCACAGCGATCGCTCCCCGGTTGCGTCCCCGGCAGGTGCAAGGCGATTGTGTATGTTCAGCGGCAACCGCTACAGAGGTGTCAATTTGGGGTTTTGGTGTTCTTTTAACTCTCCATCTGTCTTGGTAGTGCTTTCTCTTCAAAATGCTTTACCTTGTCTACTGCAGTTCAAACCATGGACTTGCAGGGATGAGGAAGTTGAGCGACATTAAACAGGAAACTTACGTTTGCCTGAACTTTCCTGAGTCCTGAGTGTAAACCTCTATTATCTTTCCAACAAAAGCACTACTACTACTACTACTACTACTACTACTACTTTAATGGTCCCAATTATTCCCACCTTCGATCTTGTCAGGTCAGCCAGGGATTGTTTTTGGTCCAAGTCCATCAGCAACCATGCAGCTTGTCAGGAATGACATTGGAATGAAAGTGACAGAAACTTTCAATTTGTTTAGGGTACCAAAATTACTCACCTACTCTTTGTGAAAGGCACAATGGTATCTTTTACTTTTTTACCAACACTTTTTGCTTCCCAATATACTGTATATTGATATATTTCCAGGCAAATTTGTCTTTTTCCAGCAGCTAAGGATCATAGAAGAGAATGCACAAATACAGTATGGATACAGTATCACAAGTATCACACACACACACACACAACAGTATCACAAGATACAGTATCACAAGATACAAGATACAGTATCACAAGTAAAACAAGAGCGAGAATTGCTTTGCCATGCATGCCCCTTACCAATGTGATATTTTGTAAGTCCAAAAAGGGCATAACTGTGAAAATTAAGGAAATGCCCTGACACTCGAAATTATTCTGTTCCTTATCATAATAAAACCATGTACCAAGTTTCAGTTTAATATGCTATATGGTATGGGGAAAAAGGCTGAAAAAACCACAGGATGGATGGACAGACAGACAAACGCATAGACAGATGGAGAGCAAACCTGTAGTCTCTTCCAGTGAAACGTAACAGGGACTAATAAGGACAACGAGAGACATTAGTGTCATGAAGTTAATGGTTCCATCCGAGCGATGCCCTCCGTCTCCTTCACATTACTTATGATGCTATTCCGACGCTGACCACGTGGGGAGGATTTTATATACCATCTGTGAGTAAGTATGGGTCATTCCGCTTTATCTTGTGTCTTCGAGATGGTAAGATTGTTGCAAGACATGTTCTACATTTGTTAATATCTCTGCAATGGCGTAATTGGAGTTCTCTGGAGTTCCACAAGGCAGTGTTCTGGGCCCTGTGCTTTTTCTGGTCTTCATCAATGATCTCTCTGACTCTCTTGAAAATCCTCTGTATCTCTTTGCTGATGACTCTACTCTCTGTCGCTCCATTCTTCATCCCTCAGATCGGCAGTCTGCTGCCTCCTCACTCTCTGCAGACCTGGACAAAATCACAGACTGGGCAAACAAGTGGAACATGTCTTTCAATCCTGACAAATCTCACACTCTTACGATGTCTCTCCGAAAAGACCGACTGGACAACCCTCCCATCCACTTTCTGAATAATCCTCTCCAAGAAGTTCTGTCACTCAAGCTTTTGGGTCTCACTATCTGCCATGATCTTTCCTGGGAAAACCACATTTCAAATCTGGCCTCCAAAGCCAGTCGCCGACTGGGCATCCTCCGTCATGCAAAGTCCTTCCTTGGCACACCTGAGCTCCTCACCACATACAAGGCTTTCATCCGCAGCTCAATGGAATACTGCTCTCCCCTCTGGGCTGGTGCTCCTGCCTCACACCTAGCTCGTCTTCACGCTGTTGAAACCAAAGCATTCAGAATCATTGGAATCTCCCGCGATGAAGCTAACTCCAAGGGCCTCTCACTCACTCACCGCAGGCAGGTTGGTGGTCTTTCCATCTTCTACCGACTCCTCTCTGGCCTTGCCCCCCCAGCTCTCTCTGGGCTCTGTCCCGCAAATATTCCTACAGGTCGCACAAGATCTGCCTGCAACCCTCTTATGGTCAAACTGCCAAAATCAAAACTCTCTGCTCACCTTCACTCCTTCATTCCTCGCTTCTCCCGCCTCTGGAACAAACTCCCTCACTCTCTTCAATCCCACTCCACCCTCCAGGTCTTTAAAACTGCTGTTCACCACCATCTCTTATCTTCCCCCATCCAAAAGCTTGATCTTTTCTACCCCTGCTAATTTCACCCCAATTCCACTTTTTTGAAATACCAACTTCTGTCCTGGAAGTCCTTGGTGTCCTTGTGTTTTATACTTCTCCCTCCACCCCCCCCCCTCCCCACGCCTCCCCCCCCCCCCAAGCCCTCTCCCACACATCTCCCTGCTCTCAAATGTTGTGTTTGTGTGCTTCCCCTTCTCTCCCCATCTTGTTTTCCGCTCCCTCTTTTTGTGTGTTTTGTTTGTCTGGTTGATTTGTTTGTGAAGTAAATGTTAGCTCTTTCACGAGCCTCGATTCAGTATACAAAAAATAAATAAAAAAATTAAAAAAATAGTAATGGAAGTGCTCAGAGATGCTTGCTTAATAGCTTTTGTGTTCTCTTTGTAGATCAGTTGCATTCAAGTGAATAAAAGCTCACAGCTTTGGAGTTCTTGGTGAATAGTTTCGTTTTACCACATTTTTATTCACTTGAATCCACGCTTGGAGCCATGGAGAAGCTGCTTTGCCTGGAGGTATTCTCGGGCGACCCTCAGGCTACGAACGCCGCAGACCAATGGGAGTATTGGTACAACTCTCTCCAGCACTACACCGCGGTGGTTCCGGATCTCACCGAGCCGCAGCGGCTATCGATTCTGACCTGTCATGTCAGCCTCCCGGTCTACGGGTACATATCCCTCTGTACCACCTACGATGCGGCAGTGACGATGTTGCGTGGCATATATGTCCGGCAATGAAGTGCATTGTACGGTCGACACATGTTGGCTACTTGGCACCAGGAAGCATCGGAGAGCCAGGATCACTATATCCAGGAGCTGATACGCCTGGGGAAAGGTTGTTTGATGGAACAACGAACCATTGTGGAGTCGACCGATGACTTGATACGAGATGCGTTTGTCGCTGGAATCGTTTCGCTGGCCATCAGATTACGGCTGCTGGAAGAAACCACGTTGACTTTTCAGCGAGCGTGCGACAAAGCACGTGTACTACAGCTAGCAGCATCCCGCACGGAGGCATATGGTGGATCCTATCTCACAGTGGGGGCCGCTGCCAAGGCACGGCCGGAGTCGACCGCATCGCCCGAACGGGCACTCACGGAATCTCC
Source organism: Myxine glutinosa (assembly GCF_964187855.1). NCBI lineage: Eukaryota > Metazoa > Chordata > Myxini > Myxiniformes > Myxinidae > Myxine > Myxine glutinosa. The sequence goes on along the minus strand of NC_136263.1, from coordinate 90,552,155 downwards.
AGACGCCTCTCCGGAGGTGCCGATCGTTGGAGACGACGGGAATCCGAACGCCGCCGCTGCAAAATCTGCGGCCGAGAATGCCAAATCGTATTTTTGTGGCAGTAAGAGACACCCTCGCTCGGCGTGTCCCGCCAAAAATTGTGAATGTCATAATTGTGGGGAAAAAGGTCACTTTGCTAAAATGTGTCAGGCGGCTACATCTACCCGGCACTTGACTCTCGCAGGTACGCACACCTCACAGTCGGCAAGTGGCGTGCGCAGTGCCATGCTACCGGTGCTCGTGGAAGGGATCCGCGCGGAGGCGCTTATTGATACAGGAAGTTCTTCTAGTTTTGTTAGCCACGCATTGGTACGACGTCACGGCTGGTCAATGGGCTCGGATACCCATCAAATTTACCTGGCTTCGTCGGGATATAGTGTACACACCAAAGGCGTTTGCTCCCTTAAACTCATGATCAATGATAAATTGTATGTGGATGTGAAACTCGCGGTGATGCAGGAATTGTGCGCCGATGTACTGTTAGGACATGACTTCTTGAGCAGACATGGCTGGTTGGAGATGCGTCTGGGGGACGGGAAGAACACTCTTTCGGTTTGCAGCCTAGCCGAGATGACGATAGATCCCCCTGCTCTGTTTCCCAGCCTGACGGCCGATTGCCGACCTGTAACCGTGGAATCTCGACGGTATACTCGTGCCGACGCCGCATATATCACAGAGGAGACCGAGCGTATGCTCCGAGAGGGCATTATAGAGCCGTGGAGAGCGCAGGTTCTAGTCGTACACTCTGACAATCACAGGAAACGCCTGGTCATCGATTACAGTCAAACAATTAATAGATTTACGCAATTGGACGCGTTTCCTTTGCCGAAAATAGATGACCTGGTCGAGGAGGTTGCCAAGTTTAGGGTCTTCAGCACTTTGGACCTTAAATCAGCATATCATCAGATACCAATCAGGGAATCGGACAGACCCTACACCGGATTCCAATCGGAAAGACGACTGTATCAATTTTGGCGAATCCCTTTTGGAGTCACAAATGGGGAACTGTGTTTCCAACGCGCTATGGACGACATCTTGGTTAAAGAGAATTTGCAAGACATTTTCGTTTACGTGGATAACTTGACAGTCTGCAGACTGTGGAAGTGTAACTCAGTGTAACATATTGATTGGCCCTGGTAACTTATTAATTAACCTGGTAACAAAGCAGATACATTTTATGTGTATGAACAATGTAATCTCTTGAAACACCTGGTCAAGGCCCCAGGCTAGAGCACCCCCCCCCTGCTGTGATTTCCATTTACACAGCAGGAGGGGAGCGAGCTGATGCCAGGACTCGGTGCGATGCATGACCTCGGGACATTAGCGGAGAGGAGATTAAGTCCAGTTTGGCGATATAACGAGAGCAAACGTTGAGTAAAACACACTTGTCCTCAGAAGCCCTGCCCGACGGAACGATGGAATGAACGAGGACTTGCTACGTGAAGCGCTGACCGAACGGGAGTGTCGGATGAACGAGAAGGACCAGCGAAAAGAGTTAACCTGATCCATTATATTATGCGGTATCATTTTGGTAATTGGATGAAGTGAATACAGTTTAATAAACTAGACCTTTGTAACCTGTGTCCGGTCGTTGGAGTCCTGTGAGTCCCCCAGTAAATTCCCTGACAATCTTGGAGGCACCGCTGCGATCAATTGTACAAGCAAGTCTTCTTTAAAAGGTGAGTGTGTCTTGTCTTGTCCAATATGATTTACGAACTTGGAAGTTATGGGTACATACATGGGGGAGCAGAAGATCTGGGGCTTCTTTACGCACCGATACCACGATATAGGTAACGTAACGATAATCCGAGGAGTGTAACGTATTTTTGCGCTGTGTAAATAGATGCGCCAGCTACGCTGGTTATTAGAAGCCTTACCATGAACTAGGAGCAAGATCGTGCCATGAGTGCACCATGGGACGATCTGCTTCCAGGACGTGTAAGGCCGGTACACTCGTTTACCCACCAGCACACGGATAAAGTACTACTTTTTTTTTTGCACTTGTTCGAAGCACTTGACTTGATCGGCGCTTGGCGAGCGACAGGGAACCGGGAAACGGAATTATATTTATATATATATATATTTCCAATATGGTACACCGGCCACAACGATTTTAGCGATTATCCGAGTTTTTTTTTTAACGATTTCTGTAAATACGTATTTTTCCTGCGCTGTGTAATTCTTCTGACACGCGCCACGTAGAAACGCACCACTGATGTGCATGAAGCGACTTGTTTGCCGGTTCGGTAAGGTCCGTCCGTACACGTGTACAATCGTGTACACCCGTTTTAAATAAATAATTTTTTTCAGTTTTCCCGCCATGCCTATAAATTCATGACAGACAACCCCCCTCATGCCGGTCCAGAATTATGATGAAAGATGGCGATTGAGAAAATAAAATTGCATCAAATTTTGTCCAGGTCCATCAAGAAGCCTTTGAGACATGCTTCACGGTTGAATAAAAAACCACCGTTTAGAGTACTTTTTTTTGTTCAAAGCACTCGACTTGGAGCCAGCGACTTGCTCGGCGGGGGATATAATTTTAGATATATATATAGTACGGGCATGCCCTAGTGAGAGATAATTACAGGAAATGGTGTTTTGTGAGTAGCAACCACTCTCTGGTCGAGGCTCATAGAAAAAATTGATACTTATTGATTTGGCACGCTTACAATAGATATTAATGGCGAGGGTTCTGTGGTCGTTCGTTTTGGCTTTGCGAATGGACCAAAGAGACAAAGTGAGAAAGAGAGACAGACAGAGAGAGATAGACAGAAAAAGAAAGAAAGAGAGACATAGAGACAAACAGAGATAAAGATGATAGTCAGACACATAGAGAGAGACAGACAAAAAGAGATAGACAGAGTGAGACAAAGTGAGAAAGAGAGACAGACAGAGAGAGATAGACAGAAAAAGAAAGAAAGAGAGACATAGAGACAAACAGAGATAAAGATGATAGTCAGACACATAGAGAGAGACAGACAAAAAGAGATAGACAGAGTGAGACAAAGTGAGAAAGAGAGACAGACAGAGAGAGATAGACAGAAAAAGAAAGAAAGAGAGACATAGAGACAAACAGAGATAAAGATGATAGTCAGACACATAGAGAGAGACAGACAAAAAGAGATAGACAGAGTGAGACAAAGTGAGAAAGAGAGACAGACAGAGAGAGATAGACAGAAAAAGAAAGAAAGAGAGACAGAGAGACAAACAGAGATAAAGATGATAGTCAGACACATAGAGAGAGACAGACAAAAAAGAGATAGACAGAGTGAGACAAAGTGAGAAAGAGAGACAGACAGAGAGAGATAGACAGAAAAAGAAAGAAAGAGAGACATAGAGACAAACAGAGATAAAGATGATAGTCAGACACATGTTTTACAGATGGATACAGGTGGGACAAAGGGAAACACCGTATCAAGACAAGCCGACCAATCAAGGGAAACCAGAGACTTCTACTTCAGATACTCCTTGAAAATGGTGATATTTATCCTAGGAATGGGTTCTCTGGTAGTGGGGACTCTGTGTTGTATGGATTATTTTGGGGTAATGAGGGAACAAAACGCAACACCAGCAAATGATACACAGATATATGATCATGCGGAACGACAAAAGCAGAAGAGTAGTTTGATGAAGGATAAAGACACACCTTTAGAATCCGATGGATTACACGGGATTAATACTTTTTTACATTTAGCCCATACAAGGGCTGCTATAGCAAATGAAAGTAATTGTTGGAACTTGCTGTTGGAACTTGCTGTTGGAACTTGTTGGAACTTGCTGTCGGAACTTGTTGTTGGAACTTGCTGTTGGAACTTGTTGTGGCAACTTGTTGGAACTTGTTGTTGGAACTTGCTGCTGGAACTTGTTGTTGGAACTTGTTGTTGGAACTTGCTGTTGGAACTTGTTGTTGGAACTTGTTGGAACTTGTTGTTGGAACTTGTTGTTGGAACTTGTTGTTGGAACTTGTTGTTGGAACTTGTTGGAACTTGTTGTTGCAACTTGCTGTTGGAACTTGCTGTTGGAACTTGTTGGAACTTGCTGTTGGAACTTGTTGTTGGAACTTGTTGGAACTTGTTGTTGGAACTTGCTGTTGGAACTTGTTGTTGGAACTTGTTGGAACTTGTTGTTGGAACTTGTTGTTGGAACTTGCTGTTGGAACTTGTTGTTGGAACTTGCTGTTGGAACTTGTTGTTGGAACTTGTTGGAACTCGTTGTTGGAACTTGTTGTTGGAACTTGCTGTTGGAACTTGTTGTTGGAACTTGTTGGAACTTGTTGTTGCAACTTGCTGTTGGAACTTGCTGTTGGAACTTGTTGGAACTTGTTGTTGGAACTTGTTGCAACTTGCTGTTGGAACTTGCTGTTGGCACTTGTTGGAACTTGTTGGAACTTGTTGTTGGAACTTGCTGTTGGAACTTGCTGTTGGAACTTGTTGTTGGAACTTGCTGTTGGAACTTGTTGTTGGAACTTGTTGGAACTTGTTGTTGGAACTTGTTGTTGGAACTTGCTGTTGGAACTTGTTGTTGGAACTTGCTGTTGGAACTTGTTGTTGGAACTTGTTGGAACTCGTTGTTGGAACTTGTTGTTGGAACTTGTTGTCGGAACTTGTTGTTGGAACTTGCTGTTGGAACTTGTTGTGGGAACTTGTTGGAACTTGTTGTTGGAACTTGTTGTTGGAACTTGTTGTTGGAACTTGTTGGAACTTGTTGTTGCAACTTGCTGTTGGAACTTGCTGTTGGAACTTGTTGGAACTTGCTGTTGGAACTTGTTGTTGGAACTTGTTGGAACTTGTTGTTGGAACTTGCTGTTGGAACTTGTTGTTGGAACTTGTTGGAACTTGTTGTTGGAACTTGTTGTTGGAACTTGCTGTTGGAACTTGTTGTTGGAACTTGCTGTTGGAACTTGTTGTTGGAACTTGTTGGAACTCGTTGTTGGAACTTGTTGTTGGAACTTGCTGTTGGAACTTGTTGTTGGAACTTGTTGGAACTTGTTGTTGCAACTTGCTGTTGGAACTTGCTGTTGGAACTTGTTGGAACTTGTTGTTGGAACTTGTTGCAACTTGCTGTTGGAACTTGCTGTTGGCACTTGTTGGAACTTGTTGGAACTTGTTGTTGGAACTTGCTGTTGGAACTTGCTGTTGGAACTTGTTGTTGGAACTTGCTGTTGGAACTTGTTGTTGGAACTTGTTGGAACTTGTTGTTGGAACTTGTTGTTGGAACTTGCTGTTGGAACTTGTTGTTGGAACTTGTTGGAACTCGTTGTTGGAACTTGTTGTTGGAACTTGTTGTCGGAACTTGTTGTTGGAACTTGCTGTTGGAACTTGTTGTGGGAACTTGTTGGAACTTGTTGTTGGAACTTGTTGTTGGAACTTGTTGTTGGAACTTGTTGGAACTTGTTGTTGCAACTTGCTGTTGGAACTTGCTGTTGGAACTTGTTGGAACTTGCTGTTGGAACTTGTTGTTGGAACTTGTTGGAACTTGTTGTTGGAACTTGCTGTTGGAACTTGTTGTTGGAACTTGTTGGAACTTGTTGTTGGAACTTGTTGTTGGAACTTGCTGTTGGAACTTGTTGTTGGAACTTGCTGTTGGAACTTGTTGTTGGAACTTGTTGGAACTCGTTGTTGGAACTTGTTGTTGGAACTTGCTGTTGGAACTTGTTGTTGGAACTTGTTGGAACTTGTTGTTGCAACTTGCTGTTGGAACTTGCTGTTGGAACTTGTTGGAACTTGTTGTTGGAACTTGTTGCAACTTGCTGTTGGAACTTGCTGTTGGCACTTGTTGGAACTTGTTGGAACTTGTTGTTGGAACTTGCTGTTGGAACTTGCTGTTGGAACTTGTTGTTGGAACTTGCTGTTGGAACTTGTTGTTGGAACTTGTTGGAACTTGTTGTTGGAACTTGTTGGTGGAACTTGCTGTTGGAACTTGTTGTTGGAACTTGCTGTTGGAACTTGTTGTTGGAACTTGTTGGAACTCGTTGTTGGAACTTGTTGTTGGAACTTGTTGTTGGAACTTGTTGTTGGAACTTGCTGTTGGAACTTGTTGGAACTTGTTGTTGGAACTTGTTGTTGGAACTTGTTGTTGGAACTTGTTGTTGGAACTTGTTGGAACTTGTTGTTGCAACTTGCTGTTGGAACTTGCTGTTGGAACTTGTTGGAACTTGTTGTTGGAACTTGTTGTTGGAACTTGTTGTTGGAACTTGTTGTTGGAACTTGCTGTTGGAACTTGTTGTTGGAACTTGCTGTTGGAACTTGTTGTTGGAACTTGCTGTTGGAACTTGCTGTTGGAACTTGTTGTTGGAACTTGTTGTCGGAACTTGTTGTTGGAACTTGCTGTTGGAACTTGTTGTGGGAACTTGTTGGAACTTGTTGTTGGAACTTGTTGTTGGAACTTGTTGTTGGAACTTGTTGTTGGAACTTGTTGTTGGAACTTGTTGGAACTTGTTGTTGCAACTTGCTGTTGGAACTTGCTGTTGGAACTTGTTGGAACTTGTTGTTGGAACTTGTTGTTGGAACTTGTTGTTGGAACTTGTTGTTGGAACTTGCTGTTGGAACTTGTTGTTGGAACTTGTTGTCGGAACTTGTTGTTGGAACTTGTTGTTGGAACTTGTTGTTGGAACTTGCTGTTGGAACTTGTTGGAACTTGTTGTTGGAACTTGTTGTTGGAACTTGTTGTTGGAACTTGTTGGAACTTGTTGTTGCAACTTGCTGTTGGAACTTGCTGTTGGAACTTGTTGGAACTTGCTGTTGGAACTTGTTGTTGGAACTTGCTGTTGGAACTTGTTGTTGGAACTTGTTGGAACTTGTTGTTGGAACTTGTTGTTGGAACTTGCTGTTGGAACTTGTTGTTGGAACTTGCTGTTGGAACTTGTTGTTGGAACTTGTTGTTGGAACTTGTTGTTGGAACTTGCTGTTGGAACTTGTTGGAACTTGTTGTTGGAACTTGTTGTTGGAACTTGTTGTTGGAACTTGTTGTTGGAACTTGTTGGAACTTGTTGTTGCAACTTGCTGTTGGAACTTGCTGTTGGAACTTGTTGGAACTTGTTGTTGGAACTTGTTGTTGGAACTTGTTGTTGGAACTTGTTGTTGGAACTTGTTGTTGGAACTTGTTGTTGGAACTTGCTGTTGGAACTTGTTGGAACTTGTTGTTGGAACTTGTTGTTGGAACTTGTTGGAACTTGTTGTTGCAACTTGCTGTTGGAACTTGCTGTTGGAACTTGTTGGAACTTGCTGTTGGAACTTGTTGTTGGAACTTGCTGTTGGAACTTGTTGTTGGAACTTGTTGGAACTTGTTGTTGGAACTTGTTGTTGGAACTTGCTGTTGGAACTTGTTGTTGGAACTTGCTGTTGGAACTTGTTGTTGGAACTTGTTGTTGGAACTTGTTGTTGGAACTTGCTGTTGGAACTTGTTGGAACTTGTTGTTGGAACTTGTTGTTGGAACTTGTTGTTGGAACTTGTTGTTGCAACTTGCTGTTGGAACTTGCTGTTGGAACTTGTTGGAACTTGTTGTTGGAACTTGTTGTTGGAACTTGTTGTTGGAACTTGTTGTTGGAACTTGTTGTTGGAACTTGCTGTTGGAACTTGCTGTTGGAACTTGTTGTTGGAACTTGCTGTTGGAACTTGCTGTTGGAACTTGTTGGAACTTGTTGTTGGAACTTGCTGTTGGAACTTGTTGTTGGAACTTGTTGTTGGAACCCGTACTTATTTAATTAATTACATTTCTTATTACATTACAGTAATTACATTACAGTAATTATCTGAGGTAATTACAGTTAATTACAGTTCCGGTAATTACAGTAATTACAGTAATCATTACAGTAATTGCAGTAAACTTATTACAGTAATTACATTACATTAACTCAGGCACCTTTTGAGTAAGGAAGCTGATATTTGGACATGACACTGACCGAGTGATATGGCTGTCAAGGAAAAATTTGATTTATTGATTAATCATTTAATAAATTAACTCGTTGATTTATAAATGACTTATTTAATTAAAATTCCTGAGAGATACATCTTCGGATGAAATACTTGCAGATTGGTTATGCTATGAGCCAATTGATTAAGGAAAATATTTTGTGATGGCCATATTGGCAATTTCGTGGCCATATTCGTGGCAACTCAGTTAGTGCCACTGCACCTTTAAAATGCATCCCTGCGTTCATTTTTCGATCGATTGAGTTGAAATTTTGAACAATCGGATCTGGACTGTCGTTGTTAACGACTCTAGCACGCACTCGTCCAATCAGGATGGAGCGGTATATGGTCCCCGGATCATCACTGCCCGCAGTTTTAATTAATTTTACTTTTCTCTTGGTCATATAATTTTGAAGACATGCGTGTCATGATAGAGGAAATGTTTGTTCTGTTGAACGGAATAAATGTTGTTTATTTGTGTGGGAGTGTATTTTTGTGTATTTCTTGTGTATTTTGGATATATTTTCACGACTAATTCCAGTTAACATCCTGCAAAATTTGCTCGTTTGCTGGCCGAGTCGAAATTGCGTTGAGTTTCTATGGCATGCGCCATTAAAAGCGCTGTGTAATGGTTGAGCTCCTTTTATTTCGGTTTGGTCATGCGGATGAGCAAACAAAGTGACAAATGCTGCGGCTGGAGCAGTAGAAGCGATGTTTTTTTTAATGGAAACGATGTAATGAGTAATTAAAAGTGGGAGGGGGCAACACCACGCATACCTCTTTTAAGGTGTGTATAAACCCTGGAATATTTCAGCAATCAATACAATGCTGAAACTATGTGAGTAATTTAATGAGTAATTTAATGAGTAATTTAATGAGTAATTTAATGAGTAATTTAATGAGTAATTTAATGAGTAATTTAATGAGTAATTTAATGAGTAATTTAATGAGTAATTTAATGAGTAATTTAATAAGGAATTTAATGAGGAATTTAATGAGGAATTAAAAGTGGGAGGGGGCAACACCACGCATACCTCTTTTAAGGTGTGTATAAACCCTGGAATAAACGTGGGAGGGGGCAACACCACGCATACCTCTTTTAAGGTATGTATAAACCCTGGAATATTTCAGCAATCAATACGATGCTGAAATGATGTAATTTACTGTGTAAGAGGGTCGACCTTGGGTTTGTTTGGGTTTGTTGTTTATTTTTGTGGGTGTGTATTTTTGTGTATTTTGGATATATTTTCACGACTAATTCCAGTTAACATCCTGCAAAATTTGCTCGTTTTCTGGCCGAGTCGAAATTGCGTTGAGTTTCTATGGCATGCGCCATTAAAAGCGCTGTGTAATGGTTGAGCTCCTTTTATTTCGTTTTGGTCATGCGGATGAGCAGACAAAATGACGAATGCTGCGGCTGGAGCAGTGGAAGCGATTTTTGAATTGTTCAATGATTATTCGATACTGTTATGACTTATTGTCAATAGGTATACTAAGTGGCCATGAGGTAGCCTGTTGCTATGTACAGTTTTATTCTATTGTTGATTATACCACATAACTGTGGTGATAAAGGAAATGTTCGTTTTAAATAGATGATTATGATATGACCATGACTATAAAATCATGATGATTATTATGAATGATAGCATAGGGTTCAAATGCAGAATGATTGCATGAACTTGGGAAAGAACTTTCAAGCCCTATGGGATAAATTGGGTGTTACAAGCGATGGAGCTTCAAAATTTAGCATGATTGAAGGAATTTTACAGTCTTATTTCAGGAGTTTTACGAAATTTAAATTGCCAAGAGATTTTGGGTACTATTAAAAGGAAAATGATGAGATATTTTTCCCAAAGAACTTTAATATCTGCCATCCATTTTGGCTGTCTCACGAATGAAGGATGAGTTGCCTTTAGTGGTTGCAAAGAAAATTTGTGGAGACCAGGCAAAATGGGAAAATATGTCAGATATGACCCTAGGACAGGACGGTGATTCATCAATTGACATGAGGTACGAATCTGAGGTGACGACCGATGAAATTCGATCTCAGTCAATGGATGGACCTGTCCTGACATCATTGGGGAAAGGGCTTATGCAAGGAGACATCCAAAATGATTAATTTGATTTATTGATGAATATTGATGAATTAATTGAAATTGAATAATTGATTGAATTGTTAATTGATTGAATCTAATTGATTGAATTTAATTGCATAAATTGAACTGAATAAATTGAATTGAATATATTGATTGTTTGATTGATGAAAATGCGGTCTCAAGAAAGAAGCTTTGATATATTTGCGAGATATTATCAATGTGGAGACAACCTGGGAAAATTGAGCAAGGTGGTGAGTTTATATACAGATATATATGTGCGGTTACCATTGTGTGATTTCCCCGTCAAACAGAGCGGACACCTGAGGATTCACCCATTTCATACTGACCCTCCGGCTCATCTGCAAATACTGATCTGTGAGATTGGATTGTGCAAAAGCCACAGCTGAGGGAGATTCTCTGGAAATCACCGTGTGAACAGGTGGAGAGATCCTTCCTGGAGGTACGAGTGAAGCTTTAGAGGAACCTGGAACAAGCTACAACACATCCAACGCTACTTTGATAAAAGGCAGAATGGGAAATGGAGCCTGCAAGAATACACAAGGACAACCAGAAATTCCACAAAAAGGTACTTGTACACATCATATGTACGACCGTTATGGTGCCGAAGCTATAAGGCAGGTCGAGAATTGGTATTTGTGGACAAAGGGACATGATGAGGAGTTTCCAAGAGATGGTACATTCGAGCGAAGTCGATTGGAAAGATTGGAACAAAGATTGAAAGCCAGGAAGAGACAGAATCTAACGGTAGACTGGCTTGCATTCCATCTTTGGGATGGTGAATCCAGACAACGGGAACAGCAAGAACGGATAACGGATCTAGAACTTAAAATAAAAAGGATACAGGATACAGTGGAGGAGACAAATGCACAACTGCCCTCGAAATTAGGAACGAAAGTGACAGTTGTCCCATCAGATTTCCAGTTGTCTCCCCAAAAAGGACGGTACAGAGAATTTTTTCGTGTTTCAGGAGATAACGAGAGATTGAAGTGCACAGGTGCACAGATCAGACAACGACAGAAACCGGTGTTTCAAATGTGGACGGATGGGACATTGGAAAAGAGGATGTCCGTATACCAAAAGGAAGACAAGTTAATAGGGTAAACCAAGATCAAGGGTACCAGTGCTGACCGATACCTCAGACAATGATTAGGCCTTCATTGCAACAAATCCCAAATGACGATTGGCCTCAACAAATTAGATTACTGGACAAACATGAATAACTGTCGATGATTCTTGTGTCTGAAAAGTTTTCAGAGCAAGAATGATTCATTTTTCTTTTTGCTTGTTAACAAATTAATAATTAATTGATCAAATGCCAAAATTGGATCTTCTATTTTGGGCACAGCAATTTTAAATTTACAAAGTTTGGAACAATTGCGTTGCAATTGTTGGCAAACCAAGTAACAAGAGTCACATGATGATCAGGTGGGAATTTCGGACTATTGTTCCGCACGATTGATAGGTCAATGGTCGACTGACATGCAAATGGGTGTGTAGTCAAAATTTGGATAGATTATTGTGAAGGCAGAAAGAGTAATTTCAATTTGACATCATAAGGGTTTTCTAAGAATGGACTTTTGGTTTATTTGTCTATAAGCATTTTGAATTTGATTGACAAATTTTATGAAATTGACATAAAATTGACACCCATCTGATCTGTAAATAATGGTTCCAACGCAAACAAATATGCATAATGCATGTGTGTGTGTGTTTTTGTGTATCAATCTTACAAGATTGTTGACACCGACAGTGTGCCTGTCTGGAAATGGATAGTTATATGTGGATGGGATTGGGATATGTGGATGGGATTGAATATCCAGAGAATCCGTAAAATAAAATAGAAATATAATTTGATTATGAACATTATCTCTTTTGTCAAGGGAAATGGAATATAAAAAAATTTGATGTGCTGGGTTATGAGCAGCCATTAATTAATAGTAAAATTGTGAGTAATTTTGGGATTCCATTTTTGATAGAATGTATATGAGAATAACATCTATTTATGGATATGAGCTTCATAAAAGGAAATGAGGAAGTACAAAATCATCCAAATTTGGGAGAGGTCTTACACTGACTTCCCAGAATACTCTGCTCATGGATTTTATATATATAAACTTGAATTTTATCAGCATATAAATTGTGCTGTATGTATGGATGTGTTTTAGGCATAGATGATATGGGAAAAGAGTAAAGAAAATTTTGCTGGTTTGAACTATTGTGGGTTTTCAGTTCTGGAGTTTAAACAAAGTCACTGGTTAACAGATGAGAAAGGATAGTAAATAAATTATTCTCTGCTGGGCAAATTAAGTACGATATTACTAAGACTTATGAGAGCTATTGTTCCGCCTTACAGCAGTGGAAAATTATTGGAAAAAATTAGATCCAACATAATGAATCTATAAAAGAATGTGATAGGGATAATATCCTCAATTTGTACTAATTATTTGATTGTGGGTAAAGGAATTAAGTCATCGTAGTGGATTGTTAACAGCAGCCTGAAAATGTCCTGAGAGTGTGCATCCATGTAATCAGAAATCCCAGATTTGTTTTTACAAACAACATTTTGGTAGAGGTCTTGTGTGGAACACTTCCTTGGTAGATAAAAACGGTACTGCATGCTGGCAGCCACTTTTGCGGCCAGTTAGGCCAAACAAATTGAGAGGAAATTGTAGTTAAATACGTAAGTTACACATGGCTATTTGTAAAAAAGGAAATTTGTTGAGATGGGAAACATTTTTTCGAAGGTTTATTAAGGTGTTATAATATGACATGTGGCAAGGCAAACTATTGGATGGGAAAATTAGATCTGGCTATAGAATAAATTTATTGACCCCTTGAAGTTAATCCTTCGAATCATTGTTTCACTGGCATTTTTGTTCAAATTGGAAATAGTTTGGTAGAGCTTTGGTTAAAACCTTTGGTTGCGGTATCTTGGAACGAATTGATAAACCATAGGAGATTGATAAGAATAGAAACAAATATGGACCCAAAATAGAAAGTTGGATTCATGCCCCTCATTGCAAGCAAGCACATGGGGCTAAGGTGGACGATCCCACAGAAAATGAGGCTGCACCTAGCAGCCCAGCAGAACATTCAGTGGTAGAAAAATGATAGTCATGATTTACAGTCATTTGAATTACATTTTAACACCCCTTGCATTGATAAACATTACATTTTCAACATGTGATATTCCTACTTGGAATAGTGACATTTATTTGCCTACATGACATACAATTACCTGCTGATATTAATACAGCATGAGTGAAAAAAAATGTATCACAACTACACTCATGACCAGGGGATTGAGTTCAACCCCGGGAGATAGGGGGATCAGGGTAAGACAAATAATCTGATTATGTTACATATTAAGGGATTTTCTTTATTTACCTTTTAGGAAGCTTGTTAGTTTGGTATATAATGTTAAATGTCATCGACATATAACTATGTCATAGATATGAATATATACAAGGAGTAGCAGACTTGTTTGTTGGTTTAGTAGTTATATTGGCAATTGTTTTAGTGGTGGCTTGCTTGAAAGCCTTAGTGACGGTGTGTTTGAATAAGGTAACCAACAACACGATGATAACACATGAAGTGACAAATGAGGAAAGAAATGTGGAACCAGAAAAGGAAGACTTTTATGGCGACATAAACAGTAGAATTAAGATAATGGCATAACGACAATGTTATGAGTTGTGTCAATTACAATATCAATGAACTCATATCACCACGAGTGACACACTGTTAGGAAAAAGAGGGAAAAGAAAAAGTGGAGAGGAATTATGGTAATAATACATTATGCTTAATTTGTTGGTTTGGGAAAATTGTTGTTGGGAATTAGGTATTCCCGTTTGTGATTGTAATCATATACAATGCTATTCTTAGTTTAGTAATAAAATACATACCTGATTGAATATTATTTGTGTGACGCATATAAATGAATATAACTTTTTGAGTTAAGGAAAAACAACAAATTGTTGAATGTGAAACTGTCGGAAGATATACATGATTATGCTGATTTCATGGTAAGATGTACCCTATCTGATTCAGTGTGTGCGGAAAGCAGATTCAGATATGACTGAACATAAGGATAAGACGAGATCACATTTTGGAGGGATTGCTAACGGAATTGGGAAGAAGAAAGAAAGAAAATTTGTGGCTAAAAAATGAAGTTAATCGTGGCATACACCCTCTTTCTCAAAGAATGATGAAGACATTCTCCCGTGTAACTTGGAGATGAATGCTTACCTTCACCAAGGAAATTTATGTGACCATTTGCCTGGATCACACTGCAACATATGAAAGAAAGGCGATCACTTACTCTTGTTCGAAGACTTCGAACATTCACCACATCAGAAGTTGCAGGACAACGACATTTTACCTGCAACCTCTGTGAAATGCGGGGACATATGTTATTACTTCACCAACGTCCGGGGAACCAGCATGGAGCTGCAAAAAAACGGCTGTGCCCTTGTCACAACAGCTGTGCACGATTCTGCTGGATTGCTCCTGGTAAGGACCATGAATGACCTGAACACCATGGTCCCAACATCATTGTGGATGCATCCGGCATCCCTGTTCCACATCTTGCTGGCCAATCAATGTCACACCAATACTTGCTGCCCACTCACAATAAGGGAGGAGGCAAGTCGACTACAACTGGGTGAAGGCCTTGTTCAGGAATTACTATGGTTTACAGCAAAAAGTGGCAAGAATGCTACAAGGAGAGCAAGGTCAGTCTATGACTCCGCAATGTTACCACAACAGCGAAATCCTACACGAAGTAGTGCAGGAGCTATGAAGACATTAGGAGAAAATGTTTCATACCTGGATTCAAACACAAGTGATCAGCCCTTCCTTTCAAACAAAGTCAACATTTGTGTGGAGGCAAACGTTTTTGCCAGATGGTGCAGATGCTTTACAAAACTTGAAAATGAAGTGAAATTGTTGTATCTTGGTGATGGTGAAGTGTTGTTTTGAAAATATATTTGTGATGCAAATGCAATAGATTGAACAATATGGAAGGAGTCAATGACCAACGAAATGTTTTGTGATTCTTGCAGGATGACGGTGTATGCCGAAGGGAATTTGATTACCAAAGTGATTGATTATTTACTTATACTTGTAATGATGTTTACTAGTAGTGATTGATTGTTTACTTATATTGATGTTTAGATTAATGGTTAATATAAACAAAAACAAAAAGATGAGGGAATTGTGGAAGTGTAACTCAGTGTAACATATTGATTGGCCCTGGTAACTTATTAATTAACCTGGTAACAAAGCAGATACATTTTATGTGTATGAACAATGTAATCTCTTGAAACACCTGGTCAAGGCCCCAGGCTAGAGCACCCCCCCCTGCTGTGATTTCCATTTACACAGCAGGAGGGGAGCGAGCTGATGCCAGGACTCGGTGCGATGCATGACCTCGGGACATTAGCGGAGAGGAGATTAAGTCCAGTTTGGCGATATAACGAGAGCAAACGTTGAGTAAAACACACTTGTCCTCAGAAGCCCTGCCCGACGGAACGATGGAATGAACGAGGACTTGCTACGTGAAGCGCTGACCGAACGGGAGTGTCGGATGAACGAGAAGGACCAGCGAAAAGAGTTAACCTGATCCATTATATTATGCGGTATCATTTTGGTAATTGGATGAAGTGAATACAGTTTAATAAACTAGACCTTTGTAACCTGTGTCCGGTCGTTGGAGTCCTGTGAGTCCCCCAGTAAATTCCCTGACAAGACATACCCAGGAGGGGCACGACGCTAACTTGAAACGATTTTTGGAGGTTGCGTAAGGTTATAATTTAACCTTCAACCAGGAGAAATGCCACTATGGAACCAAAACAATCGACCTATTGGGGTACACAGTGATCGGCGGGGAGATAAAACCTGACGCCGAGCGCCTCCGATCTTTGCTAGAAATGGCGGCACCATGTGATCGGGCGTCCCTGAGGCGGTGCCTTTGGCTAGTTGCACATCACTCGAGATGGATCAAAGGCTACTCAGAGAAAATAAGACCTCTGGTGGATTGTAAAGCCTTCCCTCTGACGCAGGACGCGCTAGACGCTTTTCAACTTCTGAAAGAACACATAGCGGGGGCCTGTGTGACCTCCATTGATGATAATCTCCCGTTTCTCATCGAGACAGATGCTTCAGATTGTGCGTTTGCTGTGACACTAACATAAAATGATAGACCTGTGGCATTCTTCTCCAGGACATTGACCTCGGCTGAACGCAAACATTCGGCAGTGGAAAAGGAGGCGGCAGCGGTGGTTGAGTCTGTCAGGCGGTGGCACCACTTGCTGCTGGGTAGGAAGTTCGATCTCCTGACTGACCAACAGTCGGTGGCTTTTATGTACGGCCACGAACACCCTCAACGTATTAAAAACGACAAAATCTCACGATGATGGGTCAAACTAGCTGACTACTGCTATGACATAATCTATCGCCCCGGGAGGGAGAATGTGGTTGCTGACGTGCTTTCTCGCCCGTCGGTTTGTGCTAGCATGACGTCAGAGGATCTAAAGCGCATCCATGACTCATTGTGTCACCCCGGGGTAACCCATTCGCTCATTTTGTGTGCTCTGGCAATTTGCCATTTTTGATCGAGGATATCCGACGTCTATGCCACACCTGCTCCGTATGTGCGGAGTTGAAGCCGCGCTTCTATAAGCTGCCGGAGCGTGCGCTCATTCAAGCGACGAAACCATGGCAACGATTAAGCCTCGATTTTAAAGGACCTTTACCCACACAAGGTGCGCCTCGTTATCTGTTGACGGTAATTTATGAGTTCAGTCGCGTCACGTTCGCCTTTCCGTGCTCAGACATGACATCAGCCATGGTTATACGATGCCTGCGTCAACTTTTCGTCCTGTTCGGGTATCCGGCGTTTGTGCATTCAGACCGTGGGGCTGCGTTCATGTCACAAGAGGTCCGGACCTTCCTAGTAGGCCTCGGAATCACCACTAGCCGCACTACTCCGTATCGCCCCGAGGCGAATGGCCAGGTGGAAAGATTTAATCAAGTCATCTGGAAGGCCGTGGCGCTGCACTTATGTACGCACTCAATGGGGCTGCACAAATGGCCTCAAGCCGTGCCAGAAGCATTACATGCGATTCGTACTTTGTTATTCACAGCCACGAATGAAACTCCCCACGAACGAATTTTTCATTTTGAACATCGTGGCACCAACGGTCAATCGATGCCCGGTTGGCTGGTCGAACTCAGGCCCACGTATCTGAAGCGAATGGTGCGACAAAGCAAGTACGAACCGGTGGTGGATTTGGTGCAGATCATGCAGGTTAACCCGCAGTATGTGACCGTACGGCTGCGCAATGGTTGTCTTTCGACCATGTCGGTCCAGCATTTAGCCCCGTGCGGAGACGTGGACACCCGTCGTGGCTTGAACTCGGAGGATTCGCCTGCTGAAATGGAGGTTTCCATTCCGGGCACCCCTCGCGCGGATTGTGGCCCGAGTGACGTTACACCACTGGAAACTGCTGAGGGGGATTCCCCGGGCTCGCCGTGTCCTCCGTCCCCGGGAAGTGCGCCCGGATCGCCCGCCGATCAGACTCATGCCGGCCGGAACGGGAATGCGAACGGATCGCCTACCTACGGACGCGTGCGGGCCGAGCGTGCCGTCGACCCCAACACTTGGATTTGTGACGGAGTGCTGTGTTGCTTAATTAATCTACTGTCCTCAACATATACCTTATATTGATAGTCCGCGTGCTAGCTGCAACTTTAATGGGGGAGAATGTCATGAAGTTAATGGTTCCATTCGAGCGATCTCCTTCACATTACTTATGATGCTGTTCCGACGCCGACCGCGTGGGGAGGATTTTATGTACCATCTGTGAGTAAGGACGGGTCATTCCGCTCTCTCTTGTGTCTTCGAGTTGGTAAGATTGTTGCAAGACATGTTCTACATTTGCTAATATCTCTGCAATGACGTAATAGTAATGGAAGTGCTCAGAGATGCTTGCTTAATAGCTTTTGTGTTCTCTTTGTAGATCAGTTGCATTCAAGTGAATAAAAGCTCACAGCTTTGGAGTTCTTGGTGAATCGTTTCGTTTTACCACAATTAGTTTGCATTAAAAGGCAATTCAAGGACCAATGTACTCTGAAATGATCCCAACACCAGGCGGCAAGTACTCAGGTGGAAAACGAACAAAGCCAACCTGTGAGATATGGTTGGATAAACTTGAATCGACAAGTTTTCAAAGACAGTCACATGACTTATACAGGTACTTTTATGATTTGTTTTGAGAGAGTAATGACTTATTAACTTTAATCAGGAATATTTGTTCATCAACATTTGCAATTGTGATATTGGATGCGATAATCTACGAGGGCTAGTCAATAAATAACCTTAAAATGGCGATATAAATTCGAGAATGTAATGTGTGTAGTTGTAGACGACATGTTATATCGATGGGTAAGAGTCATGTTTTACCTGTTTTAGATCTGGCAACACTGAATGTATGACGTCAGTAGAGCAGTTCCAAGATGGCGGCTCCCTTAGAAGCATGAACCAGGGAGGAGCAACGTTCTGTCATCCGTTTCTTGGGAAATGAGGGTGTGAATCCCAGTGAAATCAATCACAGAATGAAGATGCAATATGGTGACGCATGTTTATCGCTGCAGCAGGTGTATGACTGGGACAGGAAGTTTAAAAGTGGAGTGTCCAGTGTGGCAGACGCTGCTTGCTCGGGCAGGCCTCACACAACCGACGCACCAGAAATGGTTGCAGGAGTTGAGCGCATGCTAAGGGAAAACCGTCACATTACGCTGGATGAAATGGTCTCCAAATTGAACTTTAGCCATGGTTCAGCACACCATATCATTCACAACGTGCTGGGGTTCCACAAAGTGTCTGCATGGTGGGTGCCTAGACAACTCACACCCAAATTGAAAGAACGGCGAGTGGATGCATGTGAAGAACTTCTGCGACGTTATGAAACAGAAGATGATGCTTTCTTACAGCGCGTAGTGACTGGGGATGAAAGCTGGGTCCAACACTTTCAGCCAGAAACGAAGAGAGCAAGCAAAGAGTGGCGCCATTCAACTTCAACGAAGCCCAAAAAATTCCGCACACAGCCGTCCGCTGGAAAAGTGATGCTGACGCTCTTCTGGGATAGCTGAGGCCCACTTGTAGAGCATTACATGCCCAGAGGGACCACAGTCACCAGTGCATCATACTGCAACCTCCTTAAAAATCATCTGAAACGAGCAATCAAATCAAAACGTCATGGACTACTCACTACCGGTGTTTTCCTGCAGTATGACAATGCTTGGCCCCATAGTGCCAGTGCTACAGCTGCAACAATCGAGGACCTGCATTTTGAGTGTCTTCCTCATACACCTTACTCGCCAGGCCTCGCGCCTTTGGATTGCCACATCTTTGGGCCAATTAAGAAGCGCTTGGTGAAACCACTTTCCGATCTGACGAAGAGGTCCAAGAGGCAATGCACGAATGGCTACACAAGCAGCCAAATTTTTTTTTTTTTCCGAGAGCAATCCAGGCCTTAGTAATGCGCTGGAAAAATGCATTAAACGCAATGGAGATTATGTTGAAAAATAACACAGTTGTTACACACGTACATGCAATAAACAAGTTGTGAAAAATATTTTGAGGTTACTTATTGACTGCCCCTCGTATATTTTGGGCCTTGAGTCAAAGGATGTCAAGTTCAAGTTTATTTTTGTCTCGAGAAGAAATTTGAATTTATATCCAGCCTGGACTCAGACAAATCTTGCCAGACACCATTTGGATACCATAGCTTGGAGTGGAGTAATATATACATCACCCCTTCACTTTATTTATCTTGATTGTTGATTTGCAAACCATTATTGCACTTCCTTACAATTGCAGTTCCAAAAGCATTCTGAAACTAGAGTTCATAAAACACCTTAACCCACACAGTCTTGAGAAAAATGACATAGTGTAGCGGCTACCGCTGGGTTTACACAATCGCCTTGCACCTACCAAGGACGCGGAGCGATCACCATGCCGGGCTCGTCCAGGACGCCCGGGTAGGCCCGCGCTCAACTTGCCAGGCCTCGGCCGGGACGCCCGGGCATGCCCGGGCACGCCCGGCCACGCCCGCTCTCGACTTGCCAGGCCGCGTCCGGGACGCCCGGGCATGCCCGGGCATGCCCGCCCTCGACTTGCCAGGCCGCGGCCAGGACGCCCGGCCACGCCCCCTCTCGCCTTTCCCGGGCAAACGCTCCGGGATAATGTGTGTATATATATTGCTGCCCGATAAATGGGCTTTTGAGAGTACCCGAGTTGTTTTGTGACAATAAAGAAACTCGGACGAATTCCAGCTTTTTGTCACGTCCATTCTTCCGATTACGTGGGAGCACAGCTCCTTCATTGGTGACCTACCGACATGGACACGGCAGTTGCCCTTAAACTGCCTACCTTCTGGGAGGCTCACGCGGCGGTTTGGTTCGCCCAGGCGGACTCCCTGTTCGCCCTGCGAGGCATCACGGCCGACGACACCCGCTTCCACCATGTGGTAGCAGCACTCGGTTCAGCCACCGCGGCCCGCGCCCTGAGCCTCCTCGAGAGCCCGCCAGCCGCTGACAAATACGGTGCGATTAAAAAGCTCCTCCTCGACACTTTCGCCCTCCCATCGGTAGAACACGCATGGCGCCTGCTCGAACTGCCAGAGCTCGGCGACACGCGCCCGCCCGAGCGAATGGACTACATCCTTTCGCTGCTCGGTGAGCACTCTCCGGCATTCCTGTTCCGGGAGCTGTTCCTCCGTCAGCTGCCTAGCCCGGTACGCCTCGCCCTGGCGAGCACGACGATCAGGGATCCCCGCGCCCTCGCCAGGGAAGCCGACAAGATCTCCGCGGCAGGCCAACGCATTGCAGCAGCGACCTGGGGCCCACCGCCATCTGACGCAACGCCCATGGCGCCCGAGCACCCGGCACGGTCGACGACCGAACGGCCGACGCAATTGGCGGCCACAACGCCGAGCCGACCACCTCCAGCACGACGACCGGGGCCTCCACCTGACCAAGCATGGTGTTACTATCATGCCAGGTTCGGACAGAAGGCCCGGACATGCCGACCCCCGTGCACCTTCGGCAGGCCGGGAAACGGCCGGGCCGGCGTTCATTACCAGCCATGAGCGCCGGCCACACAGGCAACTTACTTTTCATCACGGACAAAGCGTCCGGACGGCGCTTCCTGTGCGACACCGGCACCCAACTGAGCGTCATACCCGCCTCCGATCAGGACAGGCAGTACGCGGTTTGTGGCCCCTCCTTGGTTGCGGCCAACGGATCGGCCATCCGCACCTTCGGCCCGCGCAACGTCACCCTGTGCTTCGGTGGCCAATGCTTTACTTGGACTTTTGTAACCGCCAGCGTGCCCATGGCTCTGCTAGGCGCCGACTTCCTCTGCGCACATGGACTGCTGGTGGACGTCCAACGGCGTCGCCTCATCAACGCCGAGACCTTCAGCTCCCTGGTATGCACATTGAGCAGCTCCGCTCCGACCGAGCTGGCATGTGCCCTGCCGGCGGCGAACGAGTTTGCTCGCCTGCTCACGGAGTTCCCGGCCCTCATGCGGCCGACGTTTTCGACCGTCGCAGTACGACATGGGATCGAGCACCACATACCAACCACAGGCCCGCGGGTCTACGCCAGAGCCCGCCGCCTCGACCCAGCCAAGCTTGCCGTGGCCAAAGCCGAGTTCGACGCTTTGGAACACCTCGGCATCATGCGGCGCTCCGATAGCGTGTGGGCTTCGCCACTACACATCGTCCCAAAGCCAGGGGGCGGCTGGCGCCCATGTGGCGACTACCGCCGCCTTAACGACGCTACCACCCCTGACAGGTATCCGATCCCGCACATCCAAGACTTCTCCGCCCGTCTGGCAGGACGGGTCATTTTTTCAAAAATCGATCTCATACGGGGATATCACCAGGTACCTGTCAGGGCGGCCGACGTCCCTAAAACGGCCGTCATCACGCCGTTCGGCTTATTCGAATTCCTACGGATGCCGTTTGGCCTCAAGAACGTGGCTCAGGCGTTCCAGCGCTTGATGGACGGCGTGCTGCGTGACCTGCCGTTCCTCTTCGTTTACCTGGACGACATCCTCGTCGCCAGCACGTCCCGGGCCGAGCACGTCCTCCACCTCCGAACACTGTTCGGGCGCCTCAGCGAGCATGGCCTCATCGTCAACCCGGCCAAATGCCACTTCGGCATGACGGCCGTTGATTTTTTGGGCCACCACATCACCAAGAACGGGGCCGTGCCGCTGCCAACCAAGGTCGAGGCCATCACCACGTTTCCATGTCCCCGCTCCATAAAGGCCCTGCAGGAATTCCTGGGAATGGTGAATTTCTATCACCGCTTCGTGCCCCGTGCTGCTCAACTCATGCGGCGCCTCTACGAAGCCCTCCGGGGCAAGCCGGCCAAGCACGACATCGTCTGGTCCGCAGCAATGGACGCGGCCTTCCAAAGCTCAAAGCGGGCCCTCGCCGATGCAACACTGCTCGCTCACCCGGTGCTCAACGCTCCCATCGCCCTCACCACAGATGCCTCCGACTACGTGGTGGGCGCCGTACATGAGCAATGGGTGAACGGGGTTTGGCAGCCACTCGCTTTTTTCAGCCGGCAGCTCCGGCCGAACGAGCTCAAATATAGCACGTTTGACAGTGAGCTCCTCGGTCTACACCTGGCCGTTCGCCATTTCCGCCACCTCCTGGAGGGCCGACCCTTCACGGCGTTCGTCGACCCCAAGCCGTTGGTTTACGCAATGGCCAAGGTCACGGAGCCGTGGTTGGCCCGCCAACAGCGCCACCTCTCCGCCGTGTCGGAGTTTACCACGGACATCTGGCACGTCGCCGGCAAAAACAACGCCGTGGCCGACTGTCTTTCTCGGGCCAGCGCGAACGCGGTCCACCTCGGCGTGGACTTCGCGCTTATGGCGGCGGACCAAACCACCGACACCACGGTGCAAGCCCTCCGGGCGGCGGACACGGGCCTCCGCCTGGCCGACATCCCCTTCGCGGACACTGTCCTGCTCTCCGACGTCTCCCAAGGCCAGCCTCGCCCCATCGTGCCCGTTACCTGGCAACACCGCATCTTCGCCTCCCTCCACGGCCTTTCCCACCCGGGCCGGAAAGCTTACCAGAAGCTGGTGTCGGCGCGATTCGTCTGGCACGGCCTTCGACGGGACGTCCGCGATTGGACCAGCACCTGCACAGCCTGCCAACAGGCCAAGGTCCACCGACACACCCAGGCCCCGCTGGCACCTTTCACCGTGCCCGAACGACGTTTCGACCACGTCAACGTGGATCTGGTGGGCCTCCTCCCCCAATCACGGGGGTTCACACACCTGCTCACCATGGTGGACAGGACCACCAGGTGGCCGGAGGCCGTTCCCCTCGTCTCCACCACCACCGCCGACGTGGCGCAGGCTTTCATCGCCACCTGGGTCGCCCGCTTCGGCGCACCGACAGACATCTCGTCGGACCGCGGACCGCAGTTCACCTCCGATCTGTGGGGCACGGTCGCCCGCAACCTGGGGGTCAGGCTCCACCGTACTACGGCCTACCACCCCCAAGCCAACGGGTTGTGTGAGCGATTCCACCGCTCCATGAAGGCCGCGCTCATGGCCGGCCTTCAAGACGGCGGTTGGGCCGACCGGCTGCCGTGGGTCCTTTTGGGCCTCCGCACGGCCCCCAAGGAGGACCTCCGGGCATCCACCGCCGAGCTTGTCTACGGCCAGGCGCTACGTGTCCCGGGGGAATTCGTGCCCGACGCTACCAGTCCCTGGTCCGCAGCTCACCAGCGCTCGGACCTCCAAGAGGCCGCCCGACGGTTTGCCCCCGTGCCAACATCCCACCACGGTGACCCCCAGTCCTACGTCCCCCCAGCGCTTCGCACAGCGGAGTACGTTTTTGTGCATCATGACGCACATCGGGGGCCACTCCGGCCGCCGTACGACGGGCCCTTCCGGGTCCTGTGACGGGACGACAAGTCTTTCATCATCGACATCGGCGGCAGGTCGGACCGGATTGCGGTGGACCGCCTCAAGCCGGCGCACGTGGACATCGACCAACCGCCACGGTTGGCCCTTCCGCAGCGGCGAGGCCGCCCCCCGTCCACGGTGCCCTCCACTCGACCGCCCACCACCACACCGGACCCCCCCCCCCCCCCCACGACCCGCCAGGGGTCGCTTCGGCCGGGTCATCAGGACCCCCCTCAAATTGACCCTGCCGGTGCAAGTCGATTCTGGGGGGACGTGTGTAGCGGCTACCGCTGGGTTTACACAATCGCCTTGCACCTACCAAGGACGCGGAGCGATCACCATGCCGGGCTCGTCCAGGACGCCCGGGCAGGCCCGCGCTCAACTTGCCAGGCCTCGGCCGGAACGCCCGGGCACGCCCGGCCACGCCCGCTCTCGACTTGCCAGGCCGTGTCAGGGACGCCCGGGCATGCCCCCTCTCGCCTTTCCCGTGCAAACGCTCCGGGATAATGTGTGTATATATATATATTGCTGCCCGATAAACGGGCTTTTGAGAGTACCCGAGTTGTTTTGTGACAATAAAGAAACTCGGACGAATTCCAGCTTTTTGTCGCGTCCATTCTTCCGATTACGTGGGAGCACAGCTCCTTCAATAGCAAATTTGAATGACTAGTACCCTCGCAGACTCCGGGAGGGGCAGGAAGGGTCATTCCTCTTTGGGGTATATAGATTAGAGTCGATCTATGGTCGGGTCTAAAGCACATTGGGTGTGTGTTCATTTACCAAGTTTCTTGTGGAGGGATCGCCAAGTGGTTTAAGCATTTGAGCAAGCACTCCATTCAAAACCGTTAAGGAACGGCTGCCTTGGCAAGCGCTAGCTAGCTGCTTGGTAAAGGAGCACAACCCGAGCTTCTCCCCTTCAGTTTCGTATCAAACAGCAGGAGTGAGTTTCAAACGTTCACTACAAAAAATGCTACGGTAGCAGCAGAAAGGGCCATGTTATTATCCCAACATTTGTGGGTTATATAGAGTACAGTAGATCTTCGCTCAGTTCTGTAAGTAATCCTTACTTCATGGATGTTGGGATTCCTCCAAATTTGTTCATTTAGTATGATAAAGAGCATTAGCGACTGTTTAAAAAGCTAAGCATACGTGTTTGTGGTTTATAATATTTTTTACTTCCTATTGCTCCCACGGAAGCGCCATTATAACTATAAGCTATTTATACATTATCACTGCAGGAAATACGCCTTGGGTAAGTGGGACATTATTAGCATTAATATTGTTTTGTAATAACATTAAAAATATGCGATTATCATTAATTTTGTTATGAAAAGCATCTTTGGAAATACGCCACGATAAAGCTAATTTAACATTTATATACACCTCAACATGCAACCCCATTGACGGCAATGGCGGGCAAACTCGCTCGGGGGGAGAAATCCCCCTTGGGGTGGGGGGCAAATTAATGTGCTGCAACCTTCATTGTGTAACCCTTCGTCATCCTGTCAAGTTTGGTTGAGATTGGATAAGTAACGACAGAATGTATTGGCATCAAAAATTCATCAGACGGACAGACACAAATGGTTGCATGTTTTTGGACACTAACAAATGGACAGACACTAACAATTTTAGTATGATTGAGATGATGTAAAATGCCATAATATTTTGTCCAAGTACTGCTAAACGGAAGGGTTCAAGTGAATAATTAAATTGAAAAAAATAGAGATTTTAAAGGTTGTAGAATTATCCTTTTCCAGAAGTTTACCGCTGTTGAATTACACCACCTTACTCAACATGTATCACCTTGTGTTGGCTTAATGGTTAGGGTGGTGGGCTTGGGATCCTGACGTCCCGAGTTCGTAATCCTATTGAATTAATGCCAGGTGGGGTTGACTCAGCCTGTCATCCTTCTGAGGTTGGCAATATGAGTACCAGATAACTGGTTATCGAGAGGCATTGCATCAGTGGCAGATGCACCCACAGAAAAATGATGCAACCAGCAGCTGGGTGGCTGCACACGATCCACCCACTTAACATGTTACATTAATTTTATTGGTGCCTGTTGTTTGTGTCCTTTATGACATCCTTAAATACAGTATATTTCCTGTTTGGAATGACTCAATTTCGTTTAACTGACAGATACGCAAACAATTTTAAAAAATGATCTCATCTTCACACATGTGAGATCGGAACAAACACAGAGCCAAAGTACTTCTGAGCTACAGGGTTCGTTTTCCAATTTGTGTTCAAAATTTTTCCATTCAATTGTGAATAAGTTGTTCCTCAATCATAAACCGACGTTTGTGGACAGACAGACAGTCGATGGACAGACAAAGTGAGCCAATTGCTAGAACCCTGCTTTTCACTTAATGCGCACATTGTAATAACGAAAACAATGTCTGTCAAAAACTGGGTTTGGTCAGTTTATCATTCTCATTTTGAGCACGTAGCTGGTGATACTGTCACCTTGTGTCCAAATCCCACATACTGTGTTTACATCAACGATTTGTGTAAATCAAGAAAATTACACTCCTGTCTTTTGATCTCCTTCTCCATGGATGTGCTATGCATGGAAATCTCCAACATGAGCATTGCAGGACTGCGATGGGGCATAAAATAATGGAAAACCTGTCTTCGTCTACTCACTCATGTATTCGAGCCCATGGAAACTTTGCAAACTCGAGTTTGGATTGTCAATCAACTTTGTTTTTCAACTTTGTTTTTCTAGAGATTGATTACAGGAAAAATAAATGACAGGAGTGTATGAATGCCGAGAATGTCCTGATTGTCAATTTAAGGAAGCAGTTTTCTCGGGCACATGCATGCCTGGTGTTCACTCCGTAACTTCTCAAAAACGGTTACCTTGTCCGACATCTATAGCAAAAAGATTATGCAGTCTCAAACAACAATATAGTAAAGTCCTGGAATTTGTTGTAAAAAGCAACAAGGTTCACTGGGCATTACTCGTGTGTTTTCCCAAGGTAAAACTCCTGAAAAGTGATCTGCACCATGCTGCGCAATAGAAATAAACAGTGTAGATTTAGTTTTCTTCCCTGGGCATGACCTGTGCCTTCTGAGGGCAAGAGAAATACAGTGCGGAATTAAAAAGTGCACAAAGAATCGTTTGCAGTCTTTGTGTGTTCCGTCAAAACCAAAGGACCCTGGAGGCATTAAAAGCGCCATAACTCCGGTGCGGAGAAGGAACTACGTTGGGAGAGGATCGCAGCGAACCTTCCCTTTCAGCTGAGACTGCAGCTCCGACAAAGCGTGCCTTTGTGCCTCCTTGCTTTAAGCGCGTCTCTGCTTCGGCCATTGTATGCCTTGATACGCAGGAGTGGGAGTTGCTGCGGTAGAGTAGACGGCCAAGCATTGATGGGAAATGAAGCATGAGCCAGCTTTCAGTATCACTGCCGCTCAGTTCCCTAATCCCCAAGACAAGTGTCGAATAATAAAAATTTCGCTGCAGCTTCCAGCTGTTCCTTTTTTCACCTTAGCCGAGAACGGACTCCTTTTCGCCTTATGCCGGGGTTACCTCGTCCTTGAGTGCGCGTCTCCTTTCCAATATGTCCTGTTCATTATGAGCTCAACTTGGAATCCGGTGTGTGAATTTCCTGGGAAAATTTAACACCGAGACGAATGGTCCCCACGCAAGCATGACGATGTGGCAGAAAATGGAACAAAGGTCTTGAGCAGCAGTCTGATGGTGATCACACTTAAACGTCCATTGCTTGCATCTTCTCCGTGGATGCTGAATGGGCTTTGGGGAACATTTTGGCCCGTCCATTGCCAGGGTTTTCTCCCTTTTTCTAGTTTGTCCTATTTCTCTTCTCACACTCCTCTTTGTGTTATTTTTTAAAGAAGAATCTCATTTGTCGTCCTCTGTATTATCACCTCACATTCTCAAAGATTTTCTCCACTCACAATGCTAAATTTTTCTTCAATTTTGCTGTCACTCATCTACCTAAAATTTTCTCCTTACTCACTGTAGATATTTACCTCTACCACCAAAGGTGGACGGAATATATGTTTTCACCCCTGTTTGTCTGTTACCAGAGTATCCCAAAAAGTTATGGACGGATTCGGCTGACATTTGGTGGAAAGCTTGGGTGTGTGACAACGTCGAATTGACTAGAATTTGGTGAAGATCCAAATCTGGATACTATAAGTTTGAAAGTGATTCTTCACCATTGAGAGAGAGGACAAAAGACGATTTATAGCACGATATCTCAATATGTTATGCACAGACAAAAACAACAGCCAAATATATTACAACTAGCGGGGTCACCCGTGGGAATCCCACGGGCATGGATGTGTGTGACATTTCGACATATTGAGTTATATGCTGCACATTCATTTTTACAAAATGGTTACTGGCAAGTCATCAGATCCAGAAATGGTGTGAATTTAGTTATTTCACATAATATGTGACCCCTCACTCCTCTCCACCTGACACTCTCCTGTCTCCACCTGACACTCTCCTGTCTCCACCTGACACTCTCCTCTCTCCACCTAGCACTCCTCTCCTCTCCAAACCCTCACATCCCTCTCCTTTCCAATCCCTCACCTCTCCAATCCCTCACACTCCTCTCCTCTCCAATCCTTCACACGCCTCTCCAATCGCGCCTCACACTCCTCTCCAATCGCGCCTCACACTCCTCTCCAATCGCGCCTCACACTCCTCTCCAATCGTGCCTCACACTCCTCTCCAATCGTGCCTCACACTCCCCTCCAATCACTCCTCTCCAATCGTGCCTCACACTCCTCTCCAATCACGCCTCACACTCCTCTCCAATCGTGCCTCACACTCCTCTCCAATCGCGCCTCACACTCCTCTCCAATCGCGCCTCACTCGCCTCTCCAATCGGCTTTCCCCGTCTCGTTTCTCTCCTTTTTCTCCCGTCTCGTTCTTTTTCTTGCTCCAAATCGGCCCGTCGGAATCGGAAATCGGCCCGTCTCGCCCGTCGGCCCGTCGGAATCGGAAATCGGCCCGTCTTGCGTTTGTGCTTGTGCGTAAATAAATTGTGTTCATGACACCATTTCTGGTGTTGGGCTAGCGGCTAGGGTGCCGGCTTAGGATCCTGGGTTCGAATCTCGGTCGATCGCCGAATTAATGCCAGGGGGGTTGACTCAGCCTGTCATCCTTCCGAGGTCGGCTAATTGAGTACCAGTTCACTGGTAATTCCCTGTTTGTCGTTGAAGGCGGCAAAAAGGGTTGGCGTCAGGAAGGGCATCCGGCCGTAAAACATTGCTTCAAAAAGGGGACAAAAAAACAACAACTACCACGGTCCCCGAAAAGGCCAACCCCCGCTTTGCGGGGAAAAATGGCCTCTAAACGGTGGTTTTTACACCATTTCTGGATCTGATGACTTGCCAGTAACCATTTTGTAAAAATGAATGTGCAGCATCTAACTCAATATGTCGAAATGTCACACACATCCATGCCCGTGGGATTCCCACGGGTGACCCCGCAAGTTTGCATTGACGTTCGTCGATGGACTCGTTCGCCCGTCTCATTCGTTTTCTTGCTGCATCCTGTTCAAGTCTGCGTTCTTCATCGATCGTCTCATTCATTTTGGAAATAGAAGTTTCCACGCAGCGCATGAATTGTCACGATCCTCAAGAGGAATTTGTCTCGTAATCATCAAATGATAAATGGCAAGTAAATTATATTGTGGAAAATTAAAGATTTCAAATAAACCTATTTAAAGTGTATTCGCACATAACTAATTTTAAAAAACGAAGAAATATCTCTCGGTAATTTCCTGAAACATATTTTACTTCCGGCTAATAATGTTGAATTAAATAAAAACGAAGAAATATATGTCAGCATCATTGTTGACGTTTTTGTGACGACTGTCATCAAACGAAAAAGTAATATATCTTAACGGAAAAGCAAAAGCGAATTTTTAATATATATCGAACCGTTGCCGTCGGTGTCATGTTGGGCGGTGTATGATACACCATGACGCGATTTTTAAAAATATATCTCTGCATTTTCCCGCGTGTGTGGAATGTTCTCAATTATTGCTGACACCGAGTCCAAAACCATCGATAAAAATGAAATCATATGGTGAGTTAGATTGGAGATAAAGGCGTGAGAGAGACTCAATGGCCTTGAAGTTGAAGTTACAGGCGTTTGAGAATTCATTTCGTTCTATAAACGGCAACTTTCATTGGATTTCCTTCCCGTTTTTTTTCAACCGAGTCGAAAACTATGTTAGCGACTGTGAAAAATGAAATGATATATCGAATTTTTAATATGTATCGACACGTTGCCGTCGGTGTCATGTTAGGCGGTGTATGATACACCATGACGCGATTTTAAAAAATATATCTGCATTTTCCCGCGTGTGTGGAATGTTCTCAATTATTGCTGACACCGACTCTAAAACCATCGATAAAAATGAAATCATATGGTGAGTTAGATTGGAGATAAAGGCGTGAGAGAGACTCAATGGCCTTGAAGTTACAGGCATTTGAGAATTCATTTCGTTCTATAAACGGCAACTTTCATCGGATTTTCTTCTCGTTTTTTTTCAACCGAGTCTAAAACTATGTTAGCGACTGTGAAAAATGAAATGATATATCGAATTTAAAATAGATATCGACACATTGCCGTCGGTGTCATGTTGGGCGGTGTATGATACACCATGACGCGATTTTAAAAAATATATCTCTGCATTTTCCCGCGTGTGTGGAATGTTTGTGGAAAATTAAAGATTTCAAATAAACCTATTTAAAGTGTATGCGCACATAACTAATAAAAAAAACGAAGAAATATCTCTCGGTAATTTCCTGAAACATATTTTACTTCCGGCTAATATGTTGAATGAAATAAAAACGAAGAAATATATGTCGGCATCATTGTTGACGTTTTTGTGACGACTATCATCAAACGAAATAGTAATATATCATAACGGAAAAGCAAAAGCGAATTTTTAATATATATCGACACATTGCCGGCGGTGTCATGTTGGGCGGTGTATGATACACCATGACGCGATTTTAAAAAATATATCTCTGCATTTTCCCGCGTGTGTGGATTGTTCTCAATTATTGCTGACACCGAGTCTAAAAGTAAAACCATCGATAAAAATGAAATCATATGGTGAGTTAGATTGGAGATAAAGGCGTGAGAGAGACTCAATGGCCTTGAAGTTACAGGCCTTTGAGAATTCATTTCGTTCTATAAACGGCAACTTTCATCGGATTTTCTTCCCGTTTTTTTTCAACCGAGTCTAAAACTATGTTAGCGACTGTGAAAAATGAAATGATTTATCTAATTTGATTTGAAATAAAACTGGGGGAGAGCAAGACACCACGGGCCTACAAAACAGGACTCAAAGCTATGCGAGTTAATAAAATGGTGGATATTTGTTTATAGCCACTCCCAGAATGGGTGGAGCTATGGGTGGAGCTACTCTGCAAACCGAGTAAGCCACACCCCGGACAGACACCCAACAGATAGACAGACAGACAGACAGAATCATCTACGGCTATTATAATATAGATGATGGACCAATCAGTGGGATACAAAACTTAAACAGTTTAGCTTGGTAGAGGTATGTGCTCTTCTGAGTGCAGTTATAGTTAGTCTCGCCCCGAAGGGGATAGGGGATGCGAGACTATTGCAGTGTGTGTGTGTGTGTGTGTGTGTGTGTGTGTGTGTGTGTTTGTGTGTTTTTGTGTCCGCGTCTATATACGTTTGCTGTAAAAATGGTTTTCTCTACAACAGCTTATCTGATTGATGCAAAACCTTAAACATAGGAGGGACTCCCCATGGAGAATATTTTATTGCTAACTCTGATGTCATCGGTCACATGGTATGTCAGCCATATTGGCTTAAAGGAAAAAAAATGGACATAATTTTCACTGAAACTGCTAAGCGAAAAAAAATTGAAACTTGGCATATGTCATCAACTCCCCATGGCTATATAGGGTGATAACAATGACGTCCAAGGGGAAAAGCCAAAGCCATGACACTACCTACCTCCAACATGCTTCACCAATGAGGTAGTATGCTTTGGATCACATGCAGCTCCTTCCTTTCTCCACACTTTTGCCTTTCCATCTCTTTGGTAAAGGTTTTTCTTGGTCTTATTTGACCATGAAACTTTGTTCCAGAACTCGCTGGCTCACCTCTGTACTTATTGGCAAATTCGAATCTGGCATTTCTATTTTTGGTGCTGAAGAGAGGTTTGCATCTTGTGGTGTAGCCTTTGTAATTCTGCTGTCGATGTCTTCTGTGATCGAGTGATTGTGATACTTTCACCACTGCACTCCGGAGGTTGTTGGTGATGTCACTAACAGTTGTTTTAGGGTATATATATATATATATATATATATATATATATATATATATATTGTTGCGAATATGGAATTTGGCCTCCATATCCGCTTGTAAATATTCCCCTATTTTCTCCAATACTCCCCAACTTTCCCCAATCCCCCATTCCCTAGTCCCATTGCATGTAAATAACAATCATTAGAGCCGACCTTCCCCTTATTCCCCCATTAAATGTCGTGCCCAGGTCCACCGCACCACACGTAGACAACTTTCGGACATCTTCCTAGTTATTCTTAGTCTATGTCAGTTAAGGCCTCGTTTCCATTAATTATGACTCTTCGTTGCACCAGAATGTGATTATATGGCACCAGTAGTGAGTTTAGGACCTTTCCCATACCTCCTCCCATCTTCTTCCCCGTCTACAACAACAGAGGGGCACGGCGCTGCGCGGGGGGGAGTGTGCGTCCTCCCACCGGCTCGGTTCGCCGCCATCGACAATGCGCTCCAGACGATGCGCTCCAGACCATGCGCTCCACGGGGTTACCACGAAGGGGCTCCTTGTCAGCTCCTCGTCAAGGGCGGAGCCTGGTAAACCCCCCGCACGCACCCAATGAGAAGCAACGTGCCGATTCCACGAGGCGGAGCTAACGAGCCGAGGGCGTGTCACTCCCCGCCGGATATACGCGGCCACGCGCCGGATGTGACGTGAGATGCGCCCCCAGCTGGAGAAAGACGGACCTGCGAGCGCTGAAACAGATGCGCCTGAGTTTGGAGAGGCCTGAGAAAGCCCCGCCTGAGAAAGAACGTCACCTCTGAGCGCTGCGACGAGACCTCCCCGCATCTCTGGACCGAACCGTGTTGATCCTGCCCCGAGCCCAGGAGGACCTGGAGCCATCGATACCCGCTTTCCTGCCATCAACCCCCGTGTGAGTCAGCCGTTGTCCCGTTTGTCTGTCGTCTGTCCGGGGTTAATATAAGAGTGTGTCTAAGTGCCTGTCTTTCTGTGATATACCTCTCGTCCCTGTAATCTGACCTTCCGCACGAATATAATCTCCTCCGGAGGTCTTGAGAACCGTATCCCTGGTGTCTGTCATTATAATTCAGCCGTGTGTCTTCTTTTTCCTTATTGAGCCAGCGTGGCGCGGCTTCGTCAACGTTCGAGTACAATCGGGTAATTTGTGCGGACACGACGGCCATTCCGCTCGGCCCACTTTAACATCAAAGTCGTGTCTGTAACAATTGGTTGTCAGGAGTTGGATTCGAACCTGGGACTAAATTTATTTAGCCCAAATTTTGGAACACCAATTGTACTATTAGAGTAACAATTGGTGTCGAGGAGTGAGATTCGGACCCGGGACTAAATTAGTTAGGCCCAAATTTTGGGAGGGAAAATCGAGCCGGAGCGCGTACGGCGCTCGACCAAATCGATCCGGAGCGCGGTCCCGCGGTTACTGCGCTCGACGAAATTATAACAGCAAAATTTGGATTGGTGTTACGAAACTCGAATTTTGAAAGTCGCGCTATGGCGGATCAAGACGGCTGGGGTCCGGTAGGGGAGAGTGAAGCAGGGTCGGTCCAGGACCAAATTGAGGGACATGAGGGACAGGAGGAGAGCGAAGCAGCGAGGGTAGCAGACGCACAAAATAGCGTCGTTGTGCCCGACATTGCGGGAGCGCAAAATGGCGCCTCGCTGGTCACCGCGCCCGCGACCGTGGCAGCGCCCCTGGTGGATCCGAACCTTTTTATGTTGCAAATGGGGGCCCTTATGGAGAGGCTAGAAGCAAAAATGGGGGTAATGAATAACCAAATGGGGGTAATGGGAAACGAAATGGGGGTAATGAGGGACGAAGCGAGGGCTCGGAGTGAGCGATTGGGGGTAATGGGAAACCAGATGGGGGTAATGAGGGACGAAGCGAGGGGTACCGGTGAGGGGTTAGACAATAATTTTAAGGGATTAGACAAGAAATTTGGGAAGTTAGACAATAATTTTGAGGAGTTAGACAAGAAATTTGGGAAGTTAGACAATAATTTTGAGGAGTTAGACAAGAAATTTGGGAAGTTAGACAATAATTTTGAGGGGTTAGACAACGGGATAAAAGAGGTGAGAAATGGGTTAATAGGGTTAGAAAACAGTATGGAAGGCAAATTGAGGGACATGAGGGACCAAGCGGAAAGGGAAGTTAACCAAATGGGGCAGCAGATAGAGGGGGTCAGAATGGGGGTAGAAACCAAACTGGATGCTCACAGGGAGGAAATGGAGCAGATGAGGGTGGCATCTGGGCAGGAGATGCAAGTGATGGGAGAAGAGATCAGAAGAGGAGTGAGTGAGGAGGTCGGAGGAGTGCGCGAGGAGGTGAGGCACTGTAAGGAGCGCATGGAGAAGGAGGTGAGAAAGGGGACTGTAAAGTTACAAGGGGGCATAGAGGACCTGACGCAGGAGGTGGAGCAGCTGACGGTGGGACAAACGGAGTTAGTGGAGCAGGTTCAAAGGAACACTGCGGTATTAGGAGGTTTAAAGGCGACACAGAAAGAACTAAAAGATGACTTGGTAGCGACGAAGAGGGAATGTCAGATGGTACGTGAGGGACTGACAACGAGGTTGGACGAGGTGATAGAGGTAATGGAGACGAAGGACCGGCAGGTGAGGACGCACATGGAAACGGTCAAGGTAGCCTTGGAGGACGAGCTTGAGGAGACGTACCGGGGAATAAAAGAGGTGAGGCACAAATTAGAAGAAGTGGAAGAAGGGGTGAGCGAAATTAAGAAGCGACGGAGAGGGGATAACAAAGAGATAAAAGAGGAGATAAAAGAATTGGTCCAAAGTCTGTGTTTGGATCGTGATGTGCTCATTAACCGGATGAGGGATTCGCAGGTGATGGAGGAGAAGCGAAGAGGAAGAGGACCCGGTGTAAGTGGTGACCAATATGGTCGTGCGTATGATGCGCCAGGTGATTTAAGAGGCTTGGGGGTCGAGATAGACCCGGGTGTTCGTGAGAGGCCGTTGGTGAAGTGTGCGACAGGTCTGGTGTGCGAAAATGGAGGTGTGCAAGAAAGTCCGACTCTGGGGTGTGTGAGGAAAAAGTGCACGCCAAGGAGTGAGGGTGCTGGCGAGAGTGAGTCGGTCGTAGCGCGTGTGCGAGGGAGCACATGGAAGCGTGGTGTGGTGAGTGTTACAGAGGGTGTGACGGGAGAGTGTGCGCGAGAAAGGTGTGTGACGGACAGGTGCATGAGGAAAGAGTGCGCTGTCAGAAGTAAGGAAGAGTGTCCACCTGTGGTGAGTGTTACAGAGGGTGTAACGGGAGAGTGTGCGCGAGAAAGGTGTGTGACGGACAGGTGCATGAGGAAAGAGTGCGCTGTCAGAAGTAAGGAAGAGTGTCCACCTGTGGTGAGTGTTACAGAGGGTGTAACGGGAGAGTGTGCGCGAGAAAGGTGTGTGACGGACAGGTGCACGAGGAAAGAGTGCGCTGTCAAGAGTAAGGGTGAGTGCGTTGTCAAGAGTGGAGGTGAAAGTAGTGAGAGTGACATGGAGCGTGAGTTAGTTGTGACAGGTGAGCGAGGATGTACACCTGGGATGGAAGGATGCACACCTGGAATGGTAGAGCGTGAGTGGGAATGCACGCTGGAGTTGGTAGTGAGGCACGTGGTTGGGTGTGCGAATGAGGGCACACCTGTGATTGTCACAGAGGAGGTGACCGAGGAGGGGGCGCGAAGCGGTGTATTGGTGAGGTGTGCGAACAACGAATGTGTGCCAAAGTGTTCGGTGGTCAGGTGTGTGACCAAGGCTGTGAGTGGAATGGGTGTGCCTGGGTGTGTAAGGAAAGGTACGAGGAGCATGAGCACGGCTGGATGTGTGAGCAAGGAACGGGCTTCGGGGTGTAAGCATGCAGGTGAAGCATCGACATTAAACGGGTTAGAGGTTAGGTCGACTTTTAGCCGAATCGGGCCCTCGGTGCGTGCTGGGCCTCGCTTTGAACGGCCGCGTCCGTGCTCCACTAGGCGGAGCTGGCAGCCCGATAGAAAGGGTCGTCATGGCGACCACTTTTTGGTGAGACGTGCCGGCAGGTCGAGATCGGGACATTGGATGGCTCCACGCCGAGGTGATGCGTGGGATCTCGGCCCGGGTAAGCCCCCGTCCCTGCACCGAGTGCCGGACGCATCCAGCCGCTGGCACAAAACAACCAGCATCCATTGCTTGGCTTCACGAAGCCGGGCTTTGGACAGGGATTGGCGCACCGAGAGGTATTAGTGAGTAGACTGGGTGATGAGGTTAGTGTTTTGGACCCAAAATTGGAGAAAAACAAAATTTGATGATTGGCAAGGGATTGGCAGTAGTGATTGGCAGATGATGGGCAGTGATTGGCAAATTTTTAATTTGTTGAAATTTGATGTGCAAAATTGGTAGTGAGAGACCCCCGATGTGGTGGGATGGCAAATCCACCATCCCTCACAGGTGGGGGCAAAGGAGCAATAGCTTATGGGGTGTATGGCAGTGAAAACTAGCCCGGGTGGGTTAGGTTATATGTGTGTAGGGATCTAGCGAAGATTGACATTAGGTGACGTTAAGTTTAGTTAGTGACTGATACCTGTAGTGGGGACGCAGGTAGATTAGTGTGGATGATAATGACGTGGGAGCGCAATAGTTTAAAGGGACGACTGGGAAGCGCAAGTTTCAGAAGGGAGTAGTTAGCTGAGATGATGCTGTGTGTGTGAGGATTGAACAGGTGTGATTGCGCAGGTGTGCAACTGGACAGGTGTGTGGAGCAGTGTATGAGTAGTGAGTGTTGTGGATCAGCGCGAATGCGCTTGGGGAGAGAAGGGTGCAGGTGGCACCAGGTGTGAGAGCACAGGTGTGCAAGTACAGGTGTGTGGAGAGAGTTGGAGTAAGTGGTACGGAGTGGTGTGCATGGTGCGAAGGTGTGGATGGGGGAAGAGTGGACCCCCTTTCACGAGTACCCGGGGCGGGTAGTGTAAGTGTTAGGTAGAGGGTACAGGTAAATTGTGGTTGGATATTGGCACTTGTGGTGCGGTTGCAGAATGGTGTTGTGGATGGGTGCATTAGTGTTGTGGAAATGGCTGGGCGTGTAGCCTGTTAGTGCGTGTAGTTGGTTGGGCACTCCACCACTGTGAGGATGTCGGCCAGGTGAGGCCGCAGGTGGGCTCTGGGAGCCGGTAGAGTTGTGGATGGGGCCCGAGGATCCGGAGGACGGACCCGGGTAGCCCAGTGCCAGAGAGGGCACCGAGTGGGGAGAGTGCCAGAGGGCCTTCACCAGGTAGTTAGGTTAGGGCAAGGAGCAGGTAAGCTCGGAGGCAACTGCAGTGGTGGAGGTGTGCAGGTGGGTAGACCCACTGGGAGAGGTACACGCCGCAGCCCAGAAATTGTGCGAGGGCACCGGGAGATGAATCGGGGGAGTGAGACCCCAAATTGAAGAGCACCACAGTTTGGCCAATGGGAATTGGTTTTTAGAACCCATAGTGTAAGAGGGCCAATGGTTTGGCCGGAGAAAGACCCCGGGTAGTGTAAAGTTGTTAAAGTCATTTAGGAAATAGTTAGGATTGAAGAACCTGTCGCACCATACGCAGCCACTTACCTGTGGTGATGATGATGACTCCACACCTGTGTTTTCTTTGTTTTGTTGCAGGAAATGAGATTGCTGTTGGATTTGTGAGACGCATCACGACGTGGATGAGACATTGGGGTGATTCCATCTCTCCCTCCTTAGGAGGGACTGATGATGAATTGGTGATGGCAAATTTTGATGTTGAGTTGAAAATGGCAAATTTTGATGAGAGTTGAAAATGGCAAATTTGATTGGTTAGGAGGGAGAGAAGACGAATTTGGTTTATGGGAGGAACGGGGAAGACAGTAGGGATGTTTGTTGATTTGTAAAGTAGATGTTTATGGGTAGTGTTGTGTTTTGTGGATGCAGTAAGGGGTAAGGGAGG
Source organism: Myxine glutinosa (assembly GCF_964187855.1). Lineage (NCBI taxonomy): Eukaryota > Metazoa > Chordata > Myxini > Myxiniformes > Myxinidae > Myxine > Myxine glutinosa. The sequence continues at coordinate 90,513,849 of NC_136263.1, read as the reverse complement.
GGCCATGTAGGTTACCTGGTGGGGGGGGGCGTACGGTAGGAACGTACCTGTCTCACCTGGTTCCCATGTGCCCCCAGTGTGCATCACCTTACATTGCGTGCACTTTTGCGCCCTTACCACCTTACTCACTTGTCTTCTTCTTTTGTCTCCCACCTCCGAGGATCTGGCTTTGGGGTAGAGAGAGAGGAGAGAGAGGTGCTGGCTGCGCAGTTGTGGGCCTGCACTTTCGCTGTTTGCTGCCGGGATCGATACACCATATGGACCGCAATGTTTGTGGCCACCCACAATGGACCGCAGTTCGTTTGCGGCCAAGCACCACCCGGGGATGGACCTATGGGTCAACGTGGCACCTATGCCATACAGGTGAACCACTTTTAGTTAACACCAAGTGCACCACAAGAAGAGCAAGAGACACCTGCAGGGTTAGGGGTTGTCGAATTTATTTTTATTCCAATGAACAATGGTGACTGCACCGATTGGTGGTGGGGTGGTGCTTTTGATGCTGGGAAAGGGTGCTCTGCACGTTATTAAAGGCCGTCGGCCACAGAGCACTCGTGGGTTGGTGTATCGATGCTGGCAAGCGCGCTCTCTCTATGCATAACATCTGCATGTGTTCCTCCAAAAACAGGTCCTGGATCGTAGTGTAGATATCAGCGTAATCTTGTAAATAATGCTCCCTACCGGCTGTATGTTTAGTTTGAGAATTCTTTCCGGATTCGGTTATCCTGTGGGTGTGTTTCTGTGAGGAGAAGGGTGCAACGTCGCAGGGGGACATATTTACTCATTTGTGAATATCTGTAAAACTGTCGCACTCAGGGTAGAGTTAATAGTAGAGGGAACTACATTGCGTGCCACACTAAAGTAGGTAAAAATTTATCGGGTCGGGACGCCCCGAGGGTAGAGAAGGGTGCAATGTTGCGAATATGGAATTTGGCCTCCATATCCGCTTGTAAATATTCCCCTATTTTCTCCAATACTCCCCAACTTTCCCCAATCCCCCATTCCCTAGTCCCATTGCATGTAAATAACAATCAGTAGAGCCGACCTTCCCCTTATTCCCCCATTAAATGTCGTGCCCAGGTCCACCGCACCACACGTAGACAACTTTCGGACATCTTCCTAGTTATTCTTAGTCTATGTCAGTTAAGGCCTCGTTTCCATTAATTATGACTCTTCGTTGCACCAGAATGTGATTATATGGCACCAGTAGTGAGTTTAGGACCTTTCCCATACCTCCTCCCATCTTCTTCCCCGTCTACAACAACAGAGGGGCACGGCGCTGCGCGGGGGGGAGTGTGCGTCCTCCCACCGGCTCGGTTCGCCGCCATCGACAATGCGCTCCAGACGATGCGCTCCAGACCATGCGCTCCACGGGGTTACCACGAAGGGGCTCCTTGTCAGCTCCTCGTCAAGGGCGGAGCCTGGTAAACCCCCCGCACGCACCCAATGAGAAGCAACGTGCCGATTCCACGAGGCGGAGCTAACGAGCCGAGGTCCGTCCCTTGTTGAGACAGCAGAAGCAGTATGTCCAGAGTAGGGTGACCTGGACTGAATCCAAATTGGTGATCAGAGATCAAGCTATTGGAGAAGAGGAAGGTTGGATATCCGAAGCAATGATGGATTCCATGACTTTGCTAATGATTAGGGGCAGGCTGATATGTCTGTAGTTGCAAGGATCTGTTTTTTGCATCTTTGTTGTGTAAAGCGGTAATGTTTTCTGATTTCCAAGCTGAAGGCAGATGACCTTGAGCAAAAGAGAGGGTGAAGAGAACAGAGAGAGGGTGTGAACGAGCGGAAGAGCAGGATTTTAGGACCCGTGGGCAGATGCCGTCAGGTTCAGTTGCAGAATCAGAGTCGATGATTGACAGAAACTTCTCCACCTTGTCAGGAGAGAAAGACACAGAGTCCAGAAGCAGCTGGGTACGACTGGGTGTGGTGGGTACAGAGAGAGACGGGTTTGGAACACAAGATAATGAGGCAAACACAGAGGTGAGGCATTCAGCTTTATCACGTGCGGAGTCAGCTGTGTAGCCGTTTGAGGTAAGGGAGGGGATGGAGGGGGAACAAACACCAGAAACAGATTTGACAAGATGCCACCAGGATTTGGAAGAGGGAGACAGGTTTGAGAGTTCACTCATGAGAGTAGAGAGATATTGTTTCTTGGCTCTCCTGAGGGTGGACACACACTTGTTCCGGGCTTTGTGATAGGAAATGAGATTGCCTTCTGTTGGATTTGCCTTCCAGGAGGCGAAGGCAAGTTGTTTCAGGGCAACTGCCTCACCACAAGATTTCGTGTACCATGGACGGGAGGAAGGGTATGACAACTGAAGACGAGATGGGATAAATCTGTGCATGAGAGAGAGCAATTTACTTTGGAAGAATTCCCAGGATGATTTGATGTCTGAGGCAGTAGAGATGGGAGACCAGTCCAGATGATATATGGTTGCTTGAAGACGGTGCCAGTTGGCCTGAGTGAGATGCCAGGCTCGTCGACGTTGAGGAGGCTCTGAGAATGGCCAGAGAGATGTCCACTTTAACAAGCATATGGTCAGAGTGATTTTTCTTCTTCTTTCTTCTTCACAGCTCTGGTGATTTTTTTCTGTTATTAACTGCAGTTGTTTTATTTGGCCGACATGGCTGTTGTCTCTTGCACAGTACACCAGTGGTTTCTATATTTTTTAAGATATTACAAATTGTCGATTTTGCTCTGCCCAATTTTTGTGCTATGGTTCCAATTGAATTATTCTGTTCTTTCAGTTTCCAAATTGCTTGCTTTTCTTTCATAGACAGTTCTCTGGTCAATATGTTGGTTTATTTCTGCAGACTCCAAAGGCAGACTCCCAAGATGAAATCAAAGGCTAAAACCAAGAATAGACATTCACAGCTTTTATGTGTGAACAATCAATGCAACAATAAACACCTGAGCAACAAGAAACACCTGTCAGTCATTTGTTCCATATTTATGCTTACTTAAAATGCGGGAACTGAACATAAAAAGTGCTATCGTTTGACAATGGTAAAACATATACACATAGAAATACCAATAAATAAAAGCTCACCTTCTGTACTCTTGCCTCATATTGTACACCGCTCCTTTCCTTTGTCATCTCCAGGTGCTACATGATGCCATTGCCGGGCACCGAAGGGGGCCCAGCAATGAAGTGCGCTGAAAGGGAGTACTCAGTTTTCACTGCGGTTTCTTTCTTGTTACTTGCAAAATCAAAGATTTTTCAAGTAAAATGGTTGGTACTTTCTTTTTTTTTTGTATACAAGATCGAGGCTCGTGTAAGAGCCAACATTGATCACAAAAACACAAACTGACACATAAAACATAAAACATACAGTCACGTGAAAATGTAAGTACACCCCATGTAAGGTTTTGACTTTTTCAACATATTTCAACATACAGATATTTGATCTTCATTTCAACAATATTGATAGATAAAGGTGATATAATACAACAAATATCATGAAACATTTACATTTTGTAGTCCATTGTATAATTTAAATAAACATAAATGCAAATTTCGCATGTGGAAAAAGTAAGTACACCCTTGGCTCGAATAGGTGGTACCTCAAGTAGGCGTTTCTTATAACTGTCTACCAGTCTCTGACACCGACTGGGAGAAATTTTTGCCCACTCCTCCATGCAGAATTCTTTCAGCTGTGCGGTGTTTGAGGGGTTTCTTGCATGCACAGCTCGTTTCAAATACCCCCACAACATCTCGATGGGATTTAGATCCGGGCTTTGACTTGGCCATTCCAGAACACTCCATTTCTTTCTTTTCAGCCATTCCTTGATGGATTTACTGGTATTTTTAGGGTCATTGTCATGTTGCAAGGTCCACCTTCGGTTGAGCTTCAACTTTCCGACAGATGGGCTCACATTATCCTCAAGCACCCTCTGGTACAATGAAGAATTCATAGTGGATTCGATGATGGTGAGCTGCCCAGGCCCTGATGCAGCAAAGCTGCTCCAAACCATAATATTTCCACCACCATGCTTTACAGTTGGTATCAGGTTCTTGTGGGCAAATGCTGTCTTTGGTTTTCGCCAAACATGTCTTCTGGTACTGTGGCCAAATAGCTCTACCTTTGACTCATCTGTCCAGAGCACATTGTTCCAGAAGTGCTGATCTTTGCCTAGGTGTTCATGGGCAAACTTTAGTCTTGCCCTGATGTTCTTTCCGGACAGCAAAGTTTTCCTCCTGGCACACCTCCCATGTAGATCAAATTTGTGCAGCCTCTTTCTAATGGTAGACTCGTGCACTTTGACATCAACAGTGGCAAGAGCTACCTGCAGGTCCCGTGATGACATTTTGGGGTTCTTCGAGACTTCTTTCAGCATTTTGCGGTCTGCTCTTGGGCTGAATTTGCTGGGGCAGCCTGGCCTGAACAAGTTGGCAGTTGTTTGGAATCTTCTCCACTTGTAGATGATCTTCCGGACAGTCGAATGATTGATTTCAAATTGTTTGGAGATCTTTTTAAATCCATTCCCAGACTCGTAGGCATTTATAACCTTCTTTCTGAAGGCCTCAGAGAGCTCTTTTGATCTAGGTATGGTGACGCCGCACACATCAACAACAAAGAGCAAACCAAACTAAATGTCTGAGGTTTAAATAAGACACGTTCCGCCAAGATCCTCTCTAATGATGTTCTAATCATTTGCACCTGAGCTGGTGCACCTGATTCTAATTTTAGGTATTTGATTTTAGTAGTGATAAATGTCGGGGTGTACTTACTTTTTCCACATGCGAAATTTGCATTTATGTTTGTTTAAATTATATAATGGACTACAAAATGTAAATGTTTCATGATATTTGTTATATTATATCACTTTTATCTGTCAATATTGTTGAAATGAAGATCAAATAGCTGTATGTTGAAATATGATGAAAAAGTCAAAACTTTACATGGGGTGTACTTACCTTTTCACGTGACTGTATGATAAAGGGAGTGGGAGACACGATGGAGGGCAGGGACATCGGGAGATCTGTGGGAGGGAGAGGGCTTGTGGGGAGGAGGCATTGGAAGGGGGGGGGGGGGGGGCGGGAGGTGAAAAAAACACATGGACACTGCTCGGACTTCCAGGAAAGAAGTCGGTATTTCAACAAAGTGGATCTGTGGTGATTTAACGGGGGTAGAAAAGATCAAGGTTTTAGATGGGGGAAGATATGTGATGGTGGTGAACAGCTGTTTTAAAGACCTGGAGGGAGGAGTGGGAATGAAGAGAGTGTGGGAGTTTGTTCCAAAGGCAGGAGAAAAGAGTTATGAAAGAGTGAAGGTGAGCAGAGAGTCTTGATTTTGGCAGTTTAACCATAAGAGGGTTGCAGGCAGATCTTGCGCGACCTGTAGGAATATTTGGGGGACAGAGCCCAGAGAGAGCGGAGGGAGCAAGGCCGGAGAGGAGTCGGTAGAAGACAGAAAGACCACCAACCTGCCTGCGGTGAGTAAGTGAAAGGCCCTCGAAGTTAGCTTCATCGCGGGAGATTCCAATGATTCTGAAAGCTTTGGTTTCAACAGCGTGAAGCCGAGCTAGGTGTGAGGCAGGAGCACCAGCCCAGAGTGGAGCGCAGTATTCCATTGAGCTGCGGATGAAAGCCTTGTATGTGGTGAGGAGCTCAGAAGTGCCCGGAAAGGACCTCGCACGACGGAGGACACCCAAACGGCTACTGGCTTTGGAGGCCAGGAAAGATCATTACAGATAGTGAGACCCAAAAGCTTGAGTGACAGAACTTCTTGGAGAGGATTGTTGAGAAAGTAGATGGGAGGGTTGTCAAGTCAGTCTTTTCGGAGAGACATATTAAGAGTGTGAGATTTGTCAGGATTGAAAGACATGTTCCACTTTTTGACCAGTCTGTGATTTTGTCAGCTTGTGTGTGTCTTTTGTCAGTCTTTTGTGTTGTTCTGTCTGTTTGTCTGTCTGTATGTCAGTATGTGTAGGCACAGGTCACAATTCTCCACCGATCTTCACGAAACGTCACCAAGTTGTAGAGGTCGTCACATTTGAGGAACCTGTTGATTTAGAGGTCAAAGGTCAAAGGTCATTTGGTGTCGAATTTGTAAAATCGCCATTTTTAATCCGATTGGCTTGAAAATTGAACAGCATTTGTATATTGAGTCACTAAATTGGGAAACCAACTATTTTTGAGGTCAAAAGGTCAGAGTACTCAGTTTTCACTCTGGTTTCTTTCTTGTTTGTTTGTCCAGGCAAAATCTCAGCCATCCTTTGAGCTAGGAAGCTGAAATTTCGGCATAATAGTGAACACGTGCTTTTGCAAAAAAAGAATTTTTTTTGTTTTTTGATTAATCAATTAATTGATTAGTTACTTAATTATTATCGATTAATTAACCCGATAATGCATGGGTCGGGTGCAATGGACCCGTGGTTGTATATTGCATTGTACCTGATGTGATTGTACATGACACATTCCATTCAAGACTCATCATCTCTGGGGGGAGATGTCCTGAATCATTTGAGATGTATTCAAGTTGCTTTGAAAGCTTGTATGTGCTCCCATAATCTTGTTTTCACATGTTCTTCCCGACTTTTTTTTCTCAACTTCCTGTTTATTTTACGATCTTTCAAATCGGATCAGTGATTTGATTTATTTCACAAAGATAAGTATTTTCTTTTTACTCCACGTGATTTTTTATTTTAGGAATTATTTTCTTTCAAAGAAAAATCACGTGATCTGTGAGGTACACCTGGCTTTTGAGGGTGTTGTACGACCATTCATTAACATTCTTTTGTGATTTATTAACCAACATCAGCCAACATCACTGCTTTACACAAAAAGGTGCAAAAGCAGATCCTTGCAACTACAGACCAATCAGCCTTCTCCCAATTATCAATAAAGTCATGGAATCCATCATTGCTTCGGATATCAAATATTTCCTCTTCTCCAATGGCTTGATCTCGGATCATCAATTTGGATTCAGACCAGGTCATTCTACTCTGGACATGCTGCTTTTACTGTCTCAACAATGGATGGAGGTCATCAATGCCAAACAGGAAATGAGAGCTGTCTCCGTTGACACATCACGTGCCTTCGACACGGTCTGGCACACCGCTCTGCTCACCTAACTTTCCTCCTATGGTATCCATGGAAATCTCCATGCATGGCTTGCGGACTTCCTCTCTTGTCATAGTCAACGTGTGGCCCTGAATGGGTTTCTCTCATCTCCCATTCTTGTTCAGGCTGGAGTTCCCCAAGGTAGTGTTCTGGGCCCTGTGCTATTTCTGGTCTTCATCAATGATATTTCCGACTCTCTTGAAAATCCTCTCTATCTCTTTGCTGACGACTCCACTATCCGCCGCTCCATTCCTCATCCCTCAGATCGGCAGTCTGCAGCCTCCTCACTCTCTGCAGACCTGGACAAAATCACAGACTGGTCAAACAAGTGGAACATGTCTTTCAATCCTGACAAATCTCACACTCTTACTATGTCTCTCCGAAAAGACTGACCGGACAACCCTCCCATCCACTTTCTGAACAATCCTCTCCAAGAAGTTCTGTCACTCAAGGTTTTGGTTCTCACTATCTGCCATGATCTTTCCTGGGAAAACCACATTTCAAATCTGGCCTGCAAAGCCAGTCGCCGACTGGGCATCCTCCGTCGTGCGAAGTCCTTCCTTGGCACACCTGAGATCCTCACCACATACAAGGCTTTCATCCGCAGCTCAATAGAACACTGTTCTCCCCTCTGGCCCAGTGCTCCTGTCTCACACCTAGCTCGGCTTCACGCTGTTGAAACCAAAGCTTTCAGAATCATTGGAATCTCCCGCGATGAAGCTAACTCCGAGGGCCTTTCACTTACTCACCGCAGGCAGGTTGGTGGTCTTTCTGTCGTCTACTGACTCCACTCTGGCCTTGCTCCCCCAGCTCTCTCTGGGCTCTGTCCCCCAAATATTCCTACAGGTCGCACAAGATCTGCCTGCATCCCTCTTATGGTTAAACTGCCAAAATCAAGACTCTCTGCTCACCTTCTCTCCTTCATTCCTCTTTTCTCCCACTCCTGGAACAAACTCCCTCACTGTCTTCACTCCCACTCCTCCCTCCAGGTCTTTAAAACAGCTGCTCACCACCATCTCTTGTCTTCCCCCATCCAAAAACTTGATCTTTTCTACCCCCGCTAATTTCACCCCAGATCTACTTTTTTGAAATGCGGACTTCTTTCCTGGAGGTCCTTGCAGTGTTCTTGTGTTTTATACCTCTCCCACCCCCAACCCCCTTACCACGCCTCCTCCCCCCAGGCCGTCTCCCTCCCACAGATCTCCCGATGTCCCTGCTCTCAAATGTTGTGTTTGTGTGCTTCCCCTTCTCTCCCCATCTTGTCTACCGCTCCTCTTATTATATATTTTGTGTCTGTTTGATTTTTTGTGTGATAAATGTTAGTTCTTTACGAGCCTCGATCTTGTATACAAAAAAAAATAAAAATTATATTTGTATTTTTTCCATTTTGAAATCATTTACCACAGTGTTTCTCCCTTTGGCAAAGGTAAGTTTCTTTTTATTCAAATTATTTTGTAACTTATGAGGTTTTGTCTTCATGCGCTTATTCCTCATCATGTGTTTGTTCGGCCCGGCAGGCAGGACAGCCGATTTGGCTTGTTCAGTCTATTTTGTATTGTTCTATTTCATTGTGGTGCAATATTGTAGATGTGGCTTGCCTGAAGGCATATATCCTGTTCACAGCACAGTATCCCGAATTTCACCAAGGTGTGAAATACAAGCGACGTTTGTTCCTCAGATAACTTGTGCTGGAGTTGGTGTTGCCCCACATGCAAAACAAGGCGGAAGGTACTACGCAGCTTCCAAGGAACATCACTGCTGCAATGGAGATATATTTCCTTTCTCTTCTGAGCAATATCTCAGGCACATTTTGAGCTAGGAAGCTGATGTTTGGACATGCCAATGACCAAGTGATTTGGCTGTAAAGGGTATTTTTGATTTATTGATTAATCAATTAATCGATTAATTATTTAATTATTCGATTAATGACTTAATTAATTTTTTTCAAGTTACCGATTCAGATGAAATGGTGGTGGTTTAGGTATTCTTTCAGACAATTGATTAATAATTTAATTATTTTATGATTATTATTTATTTATTTTCATTATTAATCATTTATTTATTTTCTCTCTCATCTGGGCAATATCTCAGGCACCTTTAGATCTAAGAAGCTAATATTTGGACACGACAGTGACAAGTGATGTGGCTATAAAGGATATTTTTGACTTGATGATTAATCAATTAATCGATTAATTATTTATTGATCAATCAATTATTAAATTTTTTTGATTAAAGACATTAATTTTCAAAAGGTTACAACTACGGGTACTGGTGGTTTAGGTATGCTATTAGCCAATTGATGAAGAAAATATTTTATGATCACTGTTTATTGATATTAATTATGCAATTAATCAATTATTGGACACCTCTCCCTCCCAATACAGTGTCTATGAGCTTCACGGCGGTATCGCCGGGTGTCAAAGGTACCCGGCAATGCCGCGCTGGAGGATATTTAATTATGTGGCATGGGGACGGTGTACTTTGATGTATCTGTTTTTGTGGGATTTTTTTTTCCAGTTTCAGGACATTAATACATTTCATTAAAGGAAAGGCATAAATTATTGTATGCAATAATGAAACACACAACACACAGTACAGAATAAAAGTTAATTGCAAATGCGATTACTTTTAATGATTAAATAACAAAAGAAAGAAAAACAAACTAGAACGGCACAGGAAGAGCACATACATCCGCCAAGCTGAGAAGTTTTGTTTTGTATCCCACTGGCAGGCCGGATCTGGATTCGGACCTGAACCAAAATGAATCGGTTTGTTCTTATCACCTAATCAAACCGAGTTTGGTAATAACCCGTCCACTTCTTTTTGAAATATCATGCTATATATATATATGTATGCATATATATGTACGTATATATATATATGTATGTATATATATATATATATATATATATATATATATTGTTACAGACGCGGTTTAGATGTTATGATGGGCCGAGCGGATGGTCCAACCGCGACCGTTACAGGATCCCCAATTGGCCCGATTCCACCCGACGTTGACCAGATCGCACCACAGATATTCAATCGGGAAACCTCTAAAGCGACCGAAAGAGAAGGAAAAAGAGAAGAAGACAGAGTACGGAGGAAGAACAGATTTATTATACACACACAAGCAATGGATGGAAGAAGCAGTCACACAGCGAATCGTTAACTTACACTATTCAATTTACTTAACCCCAGGACAACATTCAGGACAGACGACGTTCACACTTACACGGGGGAAATTGCAGGCAGGGATGGCGGAGGTGGGTTGCTGGAGAGGGAGGCAGGGTCGGAGGTAGCAGCTCTCAATTCCTCGCGTTTTTGGCGGGAAAACCCTCGGTCGCGTATCAGTAGTGTAATAATGTTGCTTCTGGGACACCTCCGTTTAACATGGGAAATCCCTATCTAATGTCATTTACCCCCTTGTCTTTTTCAAAAATCATAAACACCTCTATTTCTCCCACCCTCATCTTTATGAACCTTTTGTCTGTAGTACCTATCCTTAATGTTGTTCATTAGACCACTCAAACACTACAAATATTTGTTTTCTCTTATAGACCTATCATCCTTCTTCTACATATCATCTGGCAGATTAATCTTTGACCCATTCACTTCCATATTGACCCTAAAGACCTCTATTTCTCTCACCCTGTTCTTTACGAACCTTCATACCTTTTGACATGTTATCCTTATTCATTAGACCACTTAAACACCTGTGATCCTTCTGACCTTATGGACCTTTTAACCTTTTACTCTTAATATCATCTGGTGAATATAACCCACTCAAACAACGACCCTACAAATATTTGTTTATGCGTGGGAAATAATTTAATTCTCCTACAACTCTCTTCACCATCTAATATATTAACAAAAAATATGTTTGAGTTTGGTTCTTTATTAAGATATTTTAACTGAGCTAAGATAAAATGGTAAACCTCCCTCAATGTTCTTGCTTGAGCGCCTCCAGTGCCACATACCATTTTTAAATTAAAGTATATATTTTCCTGACAACCATCAAAGTTTTCCGTCCACTCAAAAATATTTCCATCTTTTTTACCCAATTCACCGGTATTTAAATTAATTCTCTTATTTGTTTTGTGAACTTTTTTACCAGTTGCCTTTTCAATTATACCTATTTGATATTTTTCACATTCATTATGTTTTCCATTTATATACCAAGGTTGATTACACCTCCACTCTTTAGTCTGGTTGATACTTGGTTCTATCATTTATATGATAGTAAAAAAGGCGGCGGTAGCCCGTTAAAATCCCCAACCCCCCCCTTTTTAACTTATCACTTATATATATCTTATCACTTATATATATCTTATCACTTATGTATATCTTATCACTTATATATATCTTATCACTTATATATATATCTTATCACTTATATACTTATATAACCATAAGGGAGACTATCAATTCCATTTTCTAAAATAAACCTCTTATCATCAAAAGCCCCCAATGCTTTCTTATTTATCTCTTCTGAATATAATTGATGTTTATAACTTCTTATTCCATTAATCTTTCTAAACTCTTCTTTCTTTGTTGTTAAACAGTTATAATAATCCTTAAAGTTTATTGTTTCTTTAATAACATTTTTCTTTACACCTTTTAACTTCTTATCAGTCTTTTCAACGTTATTCACAATGTATTTATAAGCATAAGCCTTTGACCTCAATCCCACAAATTCACTCATAACATTTCCTCCTAATTCATCCTTGAACTTTCCAATCACCTTTTTATTTTTAGAAGAGAACAACTCACTCTCTGGACTGTAATTACTCGTGTCATAGATATTAATGTCTCTTTTCATGTCTGAATAAACATCGTTGGTATTAATTTTCAAAATAAAACTATCTGTATCCATATAAAGTAGATTAACATCATTTTGATATTTCTTCCTCAAGTTATTATAAAAGTAATCATACATTAATGACTTTGATAAATCAAGAATTGTTGTTCCAATATAAATAGGTTTGTTCATTTCAATACTCTCTTTAATCAAATGGATCGCACAAAAGTTCTCAGTAAAGACCTCAGCTCGAGTAAAACTCGGTCTATTAATTAATTTTGATGCTTGTTCCCAAGATGTTGATAGTCTGATATTTTGTCTTTTCCTCACATTCTCCATAGTCTTACCAAAGACCGCATTATTCATCAATTTATAAAAGTCTTTCTCAAAATCTGTTTTTGACTCTGTTCTTCTTTGTGTATTAAAATCAATGTACCCCTTTAACCAATGACTTTGATTGAACTTTAGAACCCTATGGATCTTCTCTACTCTTAGACCTTTTGATAAATATTGTCGCAAATTTCTTTGGTGTAGAACATAATTTTTCTTGTTATATAATGTAGTAAGTAATTTTTCTGTTGATTCACCTATATCAAACGATCGTTGATAATCACTCAACCATTCTTTCTTTGGACTTGCTTTCTCACAAGCAAATGGGAGATCTTTGTGTAGGTTATGGAGTTCCTCTGGATATTTTAAATCAATTTCAAAATAATAACCAACTTTTTCTTCATCCAATTCTTTTTGTGTAGAGATACATACATCTTGTAAAACGTTTTTGTAGTCTTTTTCCTTTACCCATCTAAGTTTTCCATAAGGAAGAGCCTGAGACATTGCCCAGCCATACAGGTTGTTCGCGTCATAGTACATCAAGTAAGAACTCTCTTTCGTTGGATCATAATTTGGAAGATATTTGTTATTTGCTTTTGCGTATCTACTCGAGCAGACTTGTGAAATTCCACCTCTTTTTGCCTTTTCAATCATCAAAAGCATATCAACATCGGTTATCAAATCCAAATCTTGTTTTGTCATTTTCAACATCGCACTCCAGGCCAATCCAGGTGCTGTGTAGTAGTGAGCAGGATCCAATCCATATCCAGTGCGACAAACAGATCTAAAGGCTTCAAATACATCGGCCAATAAAAGCACATCAGTTTTGAGATACAAATCGTGATACTCGCCAAGATTCTTGATGTTATATTTTTCCCAAACATTTTGTGCGTGTACATAATCTTTATCAGATATATGACTATTATTTAATTTGTTATAGAAATTTTCTTTTGAAGGAAGTTGTGTTTCATTGAATCTCTCAAATGAGTCCATATAGTCATAGGGGTAAATTCCCTTTTGTGTTAGAAAATCTTTATCTAAAAAATACTCTGAAAGACATGGAAACTCTTTTAGATTTTGAACCAAGTTAACCAATGGACTTGCCATGAATTTAAATGTATCAAGAAATCTGATATGAGTAATAGGAGATGTGTGAATTGTTTTTGTGAATGAAATGTATTTCTGATCCGTGTTTGGAATTGCTGAGATACTTCCAGAAGTCTTTGAGAGTTCCTTGATAAATAGATGTGTATCATAATGAGCGTTGTTATGAAGAAAGACAGGAATGAAAGAGGGGAGTTGATAATTAATATTACAACTTTGATGAGCCGGACCTCTATATTTACCAGTGAGATGACAATGGTCTCTAACCTTTAGACCTTTACCAATTTTCTCCTCACAAATATGACAGACATTGTTTTTTATAAATTCCCTTTTTTCTTTACTTGTTAAGGACATTGGTTTATTGGTTTCTCTCATTATCTTGGTTAATCCAACACAGTCTTTTTCTAGTCGTTTCACAAACTCCTCTGGGGTATTTGAGCCTCTATACATCTCTAACTTGTTATATTTATCACCAACGGATGATTTGATATAATAACAAAAACCACAAGGAGTATGTTTTTGATATTTATTTGTGTATGATTCTTTTGGATCTTGAGAAGCAGTATCAATTTTTTCTAAAATACTTTCAAAATCAGCATATATAACAAATGGATGTTTGATCTTTTTATTTTCATCTTTGAATGTGATCTTTGAGCCTTCTTTAGGCATATTGATTACCGTTGATTTATGTTCGCCACAATAATTTGAATGTTTATCTAATCTTTCTTGTGAATTGAAGAAGTTAAGACAACGCAAACAAATATATATTTTATTTGTTCTCTTACAGACTTGTGGTTTTATTAATTTAGCAATATCTTTGATGTATGTATAATGTGAATTTTCGTCTGAATTAAAATATAGAAGATTAATATGAGTTTGTTTACAATTGTCAGAAAGCTTTAAAACCTGAATGTTGTTTGTTTCTGTTAGACCATAAACATTAACTGATAAATTATTCATCTTTTCAAATTTAGGAATATCATTTAAAGTCATCGGAAACTTTAGATCTTTCGTATTTAATGTATTCTCATATTTTTTATAATGAGATACTCTTTCATCATGAAAATGTGGAGGATGTAAGTGTGCTAAAATAGACCAGAGAAAACATTTATTGTCTTTATTTTTGATATTGATAACTGCTTTTCTATTTTTGATAACACTGGGTAAATCAATGTAAGAAGAAGCTTTTAGAGGATCTGATTTAAGAATATGAATGTCTATGTAAATAATTTTTCCTATATTGAATCCACTTCCTACGATTGAATTATCCACATCTTGCTCTTGTTTAATAAGTTCATCATAGACTCCTGATGTTTTAAAATCTTGATATGAAGATATAAAGTGTGGCTCAGTTCTCATGTATGGTGCATCTATAACTCCTTCATCCTTTGTCATTTCTAATTTTACTCCCATATAAAATTTAAGTGGTTTCATTTCCTTTAGTGTTTTTTCAATCAACGTTTGAACAGCAGGTTTAACTATTTCTACAGCATCAACTATAGACTCTGGTTCAGGAGGTTTGAAGTTAAAGACTCTTATTTTAATATGTCCTTTGAATGCTCCATCAGAGTTTTTAGTTGTGATAAAATTTGATAAATGTAGATTTGTTTTAAGATGTATTTTGAAGCCTTTCTTGAGGATATTTTTATTACATGTAGAACAGTGTTTTGTTTCAGGTGGAAGAGGGGAAAGTTTGTTTAAAATGTTGTATGTATGTTTTGCGGTGAGAATATGTTGTTTATAATATTTTACTTCCTTCTCGCAAGTATCACAATAAACCATATTTATAGCGTGAGAAAACGTGGTGTTTTATATATATCACTGTGCTTAAAATAAAACACTTTTGAGCTTTACAGCTCCGTTTTATATATATCGCTGTGCTTAAACTAAAACACTTTTTCACTCAGAATCATCTAAGTCATAACTATCACATGAATACTCAGAATCATACTCAGAGTCATCAATAAAGCTACTCTCATAACTATCATTTGAGCACAAACTATTAGTATCATAACTATCATCACCATCGTCCAAGTTCAATGAAATACTATCATCACTATCGTCCGAGTTCAATGAAATAGTAAAATCTTCACTGCTGTATTGACTCATATTTAATTAGCAAGAAAAATATTCCCATCAATATCTATATACTTTCTTTCATTAACAGATTCAATCTCTACAATTTTTATATCAAAAGTTATCTTTAAATAATCTCTAACTATCATAGAACGAAATGACATTTCACCAGAAATATTAACATCATTCATTTTACTTAGATCTACACCCTTTGGATTATTAAAGAAAATACAAATGTCTCCTCTAGAATTATTAATGGTCTTATCATTCTTTTTCAAAGTATCGTGGTCAATCACTTTTTCAAGCTTTGAATAAATTGCCAGGAGTAGAGGAGAAACTTTTGTTAGATTTACTTTAATGGATGTCTTTCCAGGTATAGTTAGAGCTCTTCCTTTAAATGAAATAGAGGGGCTCATGTTATTTTCCATAACTGGTTTTACCCAAAAATTTCCATATTTATCTTTGTTCAATTTAACATCTTTGACATATTTTTCTATATCTTCCACCGAAGTAGAGATTGATTGAAATTTGTCTTTTGTGCTTTGAAACATTGTATTTATTAATGAATAAACTTGCGTTTAGTTTAAGTAAAAATTTACCACATAAATATGATAAGTTCTGAAGGATATTTAGAATTTCCAGACTCTCCATATGATAAATTAGAGAATTGTCCGGCTTGTGATAGAGTGGGGCTTAATGATGAGGATTCATATAAACAATGTTTATTCTGTGATTATATTCTAATTAATGATAATAAGAAATATAAAAAAACATATAACTCTTTTAAATTAGAACCAAAAATGAATTACTTTACAAGATTAATAAGAGAGATGAATGTTAAGCATTATGGTGATAATACACCATTTCTTACAAGGAAAGAGACTCCTTGTATTGAGGAAATGTATAAGGGTTTAATGATATTTATTATTCAAAATAATTTTAATGGAAATGTTAATACAAGATACTACATAAATAAAATAATGAATTATTTTGAAATTAAACCCGAACTCAGGATAAAATATAGAGTTTCTAAAATAGCTCAAAAAAAGTTGGATGACTTGTTTTCCAAATATATAAATGAATGATTTTTTACCCGTTTGGGAAAATAAGATAAAATTTAATAACCATAAAAACATTCCAAATTCATTGAGATGTCTAATAGTTGGTTCAAGCGGATGTGGAAAAACCTGTTTACTTTTAAAGATGCTCCTTGGTTCTAATTTTTTAGATTATGATAATTTAATAATTTTTACAAAGTCAAGTTTTCAACCCGAGTATCAACTACTCTCACAGGGTTTTAATGCAGGTCTTAAAAAGGAAGACATTATCGGTTTATTTAAACTTCAAAACAAACTAAATGATTATAATATTGATGATATAATACAATTATTTTGTGATACACAGAAATCAAAATCGAAACCCATAACTTGTATTCTCAGTGATAATACGGATGATATACCTTCACCTCAAGATTTAGATAAATCAAAAAAGAACCTTGTCATCTTTGATGATTGTGTTAATGAGAGAAACCAAACAGTAATGGATAGCTACTATACAAGAGGGAGACATTCTTCTTGTAATTGTATATATCTTAGTCAATCATATTTTCAACTCCCTCGACGCTCAATAAGAAACAATGCCAATACTTTTATTTTATTTAAGTTAAATTCAATAGATGTAAATAATTTTTGGAGAGATAATTGCTCTACGTTATGTAGTAAAAAAGAATTTGAAAATTATATGAAACACACGATTGGAAAATATAAATATATTGTTGTGAAACAAGATGAGATACTACATGATATTTTTCAATAAATAAATACAGAAAATGAATACCGAAGAAAGAGAAAGAAAGTTTAAGGAACATCAACAATTAGTTTCAAAAGTTGTTAAACAACAGGAAGAGATAAAGAAGAAACGGAGACAGAAACTAACTGGTGAAGAAGCCTTTGAAAGAAAACAAGAGAAATTCTTTAAACCACTTTTGAAAGCTCAACACTCACCTACAGTTCCCACGGTAGAATTTACTCCGAAAAAACTTCAAATGCTCAAAGATTTTAGTCAGATAACAAAACAAGAACTTGGTGAATTAGAATATGATGACGAGGGATTATTTCGGAAACTTGAGCAGGTAAATCAACCCCCTAATTATGTTGTGGAAGCTCTTCAAAACAATGAATATTCGGCGGGTTCAAAAACCAGAGCAGGTCTCATTCCAACAGAAGAACCAGCAGTGTTTCATCTTGTGGAAGAAAAGGTATTGATATTTAATGATGAATTGATGTTCTTGAGTTCTACTCAACCAAATGTTAAATTAACTCCAAGATTAATGTTTCTTCTAACAAACCCCGGATTCAGCGGTTCAAAATATTTTGAGGAACCACTTGATATGGAAAGAGAGGAAGATAGGGTATATATTGAGTTGTTAAATGCACTTGATTATGGAGTTTCTGTTGCTGGTAAAAGTAAGAAGAATGAGAAGGAGAAACATATTATTGATGCTTTAAGTAAACTTGGTTCAGGTGTTAGTTTTCTTCCAAATGACCCATCACAATTAGTTAATAGGCTATTATTGTTGTTAGGTAGTAAGAAGGCTGGAAACAACAATTGTTTTAATGAATCCTCAGCCATTTTAGATCAGTTGATGAACATGAAAATAATTAATAAATGTCAATACAAAGATATTTTATTAGATATTAAATAAGATGAGAAGCACAATTCTTAGTTTTAATTTCACAACGAGCGATTACACAGCTTCATTCCCTTACCCACTACAACTTGACCCCCTTACCTCATATGAGGCATCTTTGTTGTCAATGGAAACTTACAATACCCTTTTTAATATCACAGAGAAAAACAACAAGTTTAGTTATAATCCAGGAAGTGGATATAAAACTATAACCGTTTCACCTGGAGCTTACGAGATTTCTCAAATATCTTCAGAAGTCTCTCGCCTTATGAAAGAAAAAGGTGATGAACCAAAAAATATTGTAATAGATATTCAAAAACACACTTCAAAATCAACTATTAAACTTAAAAATAATTATAAAGTTGATTTCACGATTGAAAATTCGTTTAGAGAGCTATTGGGTTTCTCTTCAAAAAAGATTGAAAATAACGGGACGTTTTACAGTGATAATGTTATCCAAATATCCTCCGGTATAAATTCAGTATTAATTCATTGTGATTTGATTGACGGTGCTTATAACGATGGAATAAGAACAAATACAATATTTTCATTCAGTGCATACTCAACCCCGATTGGTTATAAATTTAATATGGAACCAAAAAATCTTGTCTATTTACCTGTGTCAGGAAAAACCATATACAGAGTAAATTTTAGGATAACCGACCAAGATAATCGTATGATATCCTTTAATGATGAAATTATATCCATCAGAATTCACCTACGTGAAGTTTTTCAATAAATAAATAATGGTTATTGTGAGAAAACACGAGTTGGGAAAATATAAAATAATTACAGGGGATGGGATGTTCCTTTCACCATACTATAAGGGTGAAGGTATGTTTCTTGGGAGAGGATACTATAAACCAAAGCGACAACGGGGTGTGGGACATCAATTTAGAAATAAAGGAGATGGGATAATTGATACTCTAATGGGTATTGGTTCAACCATCCTTAAACATAAAGACCTAATTGGTTCAACTGCTTCTGCCGTGGGCTCCGTTGCGGGTGCTATAAAGAGTATAAAAGATGCTCAAAAGGAGTCTCATAAATTACAAGCAATCAAAGAAATTAAAAAAGGTAAAACTCAACTATCTTCACAAGAACGACAAAAAATCATTAAAATACTTGGGTCAGGGTTTCAACAATTTTAATACTATATAAATACAAGTATGGAAGCGATTGATAGTATCTATGATTTGGATGATACGATTATCATTTCAAACTCTACTAAAAAGGAAGACTATTTTAAGGTAAATGCTATTACAGGAACCGACTGGAATTCAAACGGAACAAAAAGTTTTGAAATAAATAATCAACAAACTTACTTGAATATAGCTGATAGTTTCTTGCTGTGTAAATTTAAATTCACTAAGGCTGCGAATAATACTAATGCTACACTCGTAAATGATTTCTTCTGGAAAATGTTTGACAGTGTTCGCCTGTATATTGGAACACAAGAGGTTGAAGCGGTTGATTATGTCTCTGCTACATCTGAAATGATGAAATTTACACTATATTCGTTTGGTGATAGAATGGGTAAGGGAGCTGTTGAAGGCTTTATTCCTGATATGTCAACGGGAACAAACACAGACCCTGGTTATAGTCAAAGGAAGTCAATGTATAATGATGACGCAAAAGCTGAGAATAGTTTTACCGTAGCAGTACCTCTTAAAGGTATATTTGGATTTTGTGATTATGATAAAGTTTTGTATGGTCTTAAAATTAGATTTCAACTACAAAGGAATGATAATGTAAATAGATTGCTTTTTGGGGCTGAAAATGCTTTTGGCGACAATAATAAATTTGTTATTAATGATTTGTGTTGGTATATCAATGAATATACTCCTAATCTTAAAACGGAGGAGATGTTAAATAGAAGACTTAACTCAAAGAAACCGCTAAATGTATCATACCTTAAAAGAAGATGTCAACACGTTAAACTGGAACACACTACCTACACTTGGAATTTGGGTGTTCTTGAAGGAAAGCCACGATACCTATGGCTCATTTTTAAAAAACCAGATGGAGAGGAGGGTACTAATAAGAATAATGCGCTGAGTGATAATGCTAAGGTGAAACAACTTCGGGTTTCTCTTGATGGCACATTTTATCCGCGAGATAGATTGGAAATTGATTGGGAAAAAAATGATTATGCGGAAGCCTACAAGTCCTACCAAAAAGTGTGTGAAAGTAATGGTAATAATGATCCTATTTTGGATATGGTTGCATTTAAAGGTTTATATACAATCTACGCAATTGACCTGAGTTCTCAAAAGGAAACTATAAAGTCTAATCGAGTGGATACTTCTCTATACATTGAAAGAGGGGAGAATGAAGAAGTTGATGCTTATTGTTTGCTTTTGGAGGAAACAGAATTACAGATTAATACAGATAATGGTGTTATGATTAATATCACATAGGTTTTTTCTCATAAATAAATGGTAGGGGTATATGTTAATCAAATCAATCTTAATAAATTAACATCTTGTATTCAAAATCAAAAGCCTTGTATTATTAATGTTAATACAATTCAAAGAAAAGGAGCTGTAAGAATTGATGTTTTACTCACACACACACAAGTAAAAACACTAAATGATGTTGGATCACTTAAAATTAAAATGACGAAACCTATGTTAAAGAAATATTCAATAGACGAGTCAAGAGGAGGATTTCTCCCGTTTCTAATTCCTTTATTTGCTGGTTTAAGTGCGGCGGGAGCATTGACTGGTGGTATTTCAGCAGCGGTAAAAACTGCTAACGAAAGGAAGGCACAACTAAAAGCTCAAAAAGAATTGGAAAGACATAACAAGGAGTTGGAGAAACAAATTAGTGGAAGTGGTGTAATTGTAGATTTTGCTCAAAAACTTGAAAGTCTACCTGATAAAGCTAGATTGTTGGTTGGAGATATGCTTTCCTCTATCGCTCAAGCGGGTGTTAAACTAACTAAACGGGGTAATGGATTGTATCTTTCTCATAAATAAATGGATAAATGGTTTAAACAATTTGGAAAGAATACAACGTCAAATATAGAACTAGCTAAGTATTGTAAAACACTAAAAATTGATAATGTGGTTATTTGTATGAGAGATGAATTAATACATATAAATAAGAATACAAAGAATATTATTATGAATTTAGACACACAGAATGGTTCTCATTGGGTTTGTATTCATAATAGTCAGGATAAATATTATTTTGATAGTTATGGTATGCCACCACCTGTTGAAGTAATACAATTCTTACAGAATGGTGTTTATCAAACATTCCAAGTTCAAGAAATTAATTCTAAATGTTGTGGCCAATTATGTTTATATGTATTATTTCAACTCAACAATAATGAAAATTTTTATGATATCATTTTTTATCTAATATAAATGACCTATGTTGGAAAAGATGGTTCTATCTTTGGAAAATCCTCTCAGGATATTGATTTATCAAATTATTATACAAAGGCACAGGCTGAACGACAAAAATATAGTGTAAGTAAAAATATTAATATGAAGAATACTTATAAATTAATCAATTATCCAAACCCTACAGATGCGAATGACTTAATTAGATTAAGTGATTTATCACAATATATATTTTTAAAGAAAACAGCACGTTTTGTGAAAGAAGTAAAATTTACAACCACAACACCTGGTTATACTGACCATACACCTTTCCTCATTGAATTTAACTACCTGCTTACAATTGAATTTTATAAAGAAGGACATTTAGTTAATATGCGAATTAATAAATGGGGGTATGATATGCCTGATTTAGGGTATAATTGGTCTTTTTCAATAAACATAGAAGACCTACATGATTTAAATCAGTCTCGTAAAGAAGAATATTATCCACTTGGTGAGGATAAGGATTTATGTGGAAGTACAATTAGTAAACAACAAATACGTGATTTTAAGAAAATAAAAATATATGATAGTATAGCGATGGTTCGCATGACAAAGAAGGAAGGTAATGAGATAAGGATAGAAAGCCGAGGAATACAAACCGATTTGGTAGTGGGAAGATGGGGTGGTATTACCTGTCATAATATTAATCTCACATATATTTCTGATACATAAATGGCAGGAAGAAGACTACAAGAGAATTATAATTTTTGTATTCAAGGATACCTACAAGAAAAGGGTGCTCGGTATTACATACCTTATGATTTGGAGCATATACATGGGAATTTTGTCATAAAAAACTGGCCTTATACTGATATTGTTAAACCCACAAATAGAGACTTGTTTAAAATATTAAATAAAAATGAACTTCTCAAAGTTATGAAATATAAAACTCTTTTAGAAATCGTCAACAAATCTTATTGGTATCCTATTATGAGAAAAATAATTATAGATACAAGAATATCTCAAAATCCAGATGAGTATATGTATAATATTCTTTGGGGTTCAAACTCAAGGGTAGCAAGGGATGAGGAAGGAGTTGAAGAAGAGAAGGAGGAAAGAGAGAAAAAGGAGAAGGAGGAAAGGGAGAGGGAGGAGAAGGAGGAGAGGGAGAAAAAGGAGGAGAAGGAGGAGAGGGAGAAAAATGAGAAGGAGGAAAGGGAGAAAAGGGAGAAGGAGGAAAGGGAGAAAAGGGAGAAAAAGGAGAAGGAGGAGAGGGAGAAAATGGAGGAGGAGGAGAGGGAGCAAAGAGAGAGGGAGGAAAAATATAAAAAGATGGAAATCACTGAGATTCATAAAAGATTGAGTGTATTAAAGCAAATAAATCAATCTCAACGCACCGAAGAGGAAATTAAAGAATTAACAACTCTTACGAAGATAATGGTTTCAAAAATAAGAACGTCAATGTCTTCAATTTCAGAGATTTAAACGAGAAAGTGGTGAAGAAGAAGAAGAAGAAGAAGGAAAAGATTATGTGATTGATGATGTTGGTGTCATTGACTTTAGTTAGTTTTTATTTGTAAATAAATGGAGGAGAGAGTGAAGGCATTCCTTAGGATTCTTTATGTTTTAAAAATAAAGATTGAAATGTATATGTTGAAAACCAAAAAGGTTTTGATACTCTGTCGGAATTTTTCTGATAAATAAATATGAGTTATTGTCTCAAATGTAAAAAGAAAACTAAATCTAAAAATATCTCTTATGTTAAAGCTAAAAATAATAGAGTTTATCAAAAAGGAATATGTCAAGTATGTGGCTCTAAAAAGTGCCAATTCATCTCTCCTAAAAGAGGAGGAGACATACAAAAGTTTCTGTCAGGAAGTAAATTTACAACAACTGGAATTCCAGGGGAATTACACCTTCCAGGGTATTCTTTCTGTGGTCCAGGAACAAACTTGGATAAAAGATTAGATGAGGCTGACAATCCTAAACCTTGGTCTAAACCTACAAATAGGGTTGACGAAGTGTGTATGAAGCATGATATTGCTTATGGGAAAACCACTACGTTGACTGAAAAACATAAAGCCGACAGCGAAATGTTGTATAATTTGTCTTTGATACAAAATCCAACGTTGAGAGAGAAAGTTGATAGGTTTATTGTGAGAAATTTGATAAATGCTAAATTGAAACTTGGTCTTGGTTATTCCTCAAAAAACTATTAGGCTCTAATGATGCCATCAAGACTGAGGAGCTTTTGGCTGAAGAATTACACAAACCTATAATCACAAAGTTTAAAAGAAGGAAGGTTTATTCTAAATACACTGACCACATATGGTCCGCTGATTTAATTGAATTGAATAATGACAGGGGATACAGGTATGCTTTAACCGTTATTGATTTGAGGAGTAGATTTGCCTGGGTTGTCCCTTTAAAAAATAAAAGGGGTGATACTTTAATGTTAGCCTTTAAGCTAATATTTGATCGGGATAAAAGGAAACCAAAGAAGTTATGGACTGATGAGGGAACAGAGTTCTATAACAAAATATTCATGAAATTTCTTAAGGGGAAGGGTATTAAATTATACAGCACCTTTAATGAAGGAAAGGCAGTTGTTATTGAGCGTTTTAATCGTACTTTAAAAGAGAAATTATATAAAAAATTCACACAACTCGGTTCTCAAAAATGGGTGTATTTAATTCAGGATATTGTAGATAATTACAATAATACAGTTCATTCATCAACACAATCAAAACCATCAGAAACATTTACAAAATTAGAATATGAAAAGGAGATTAATTTGAGAAAGCCCAAGTTCAAAGTTGGTGATATGGTAAGGATATACAAATGGAAAAGCCATTTTGAGAAAGGTTATACACAAAAATGGACTCGTGAATTATTTAAAATCATTGATGTAATGGATACAGTCCCTTGGACCTACAAATTATATGATTTAAATGGAGAGGAAATCTTGGGTTCATTTTACTCGCAAGAATTACAAAAAACAAAGCTAATAATTCATTAAACAACATTTCTATTCACCCCACCCAGATTAGCTAATTTAATTAGTGGTAATAATAAAAAAAAATTAAATAAATAAAAAATCATAAGCCACGCCCACACCGACCCCGCCCACACAGACCCCGCCCACACAGACCCCGCCCACACAGACCCCGCCCACACAGACCCCGCCCACACAGACCCCGCCCACACAGACCACACCCATCATCCCCCACCCTCCGTGCACCCCCACCCTTGACCCTTCACCCCCCTCATCCCACCCCCACCTTCCCCACACACACAAGGGGAGGGGAGGGGTGGGATGAGGGGGGTGAAGGGTCTTTGGCAGGGGTGCACCTCCCCGTTCCCTCCTTTATTCTCTTTTTGTAATTAAGAATTAAATAATTGTAAACAAAACAAATATATATAAATATTGAAAACATTAAAATCTTTATATTATTAAAACATTTTTCTTGAGGTATACATTCAACTTCTCCCCAGCATAAGTCATCAATTTCTTCCCAGCACAAGTCAAAGGTTGGTTCAGCAGATGTCTTCAGGTTTTGAATCTCTTTCTATTAAAGACAAGAGGGGAGAGATATTTATTTCATATTTATGTTCCATGTCAAAGCGTCTTGAAAAGCGCTATACAAAATAAATGTATTATTATTATTATTATTAATATAGGGTCGGATGCCCTTCCTGACACCAACCCTGAATCACCTCTTACGATGCGCAGGGATATGGTGTACCTATTATAAACGGTGAACCACACACACGTACACACATGCTTACCTCGAAAAAATCGAGCTTTGTGTTCAAGTGGTCGAGTTGAAAATTTAGGGTACCACATGTTGACGGGAAATAACCACTCTTTGGAAAATCAAAATCGTCCCACTCCAAGCTTTGGTCTTCAAGGCTGCAAACAAAATAAGGAGAAATTACTATGTTGAAGTAAGCTTGACAAAACATCACACACACGCACACACACATACACACACATACACACACATACACATTCACACATACACATACACACACACATTCACAGATACATACACACACACACATACACACACGAACGCACACACAAACACATACACACATTCACAGATACATACACACACACACATACACACACACACACACACACACATTCATATATACATACACACAAGAACACACACATACACATACACACACACATTCACAGATACATACACACACACACATACACACACGAACGCACACACAAACACATACACACATTCACAGATACATACACACACACACATACACACACACACACACACACACACACATTCATATATACATACACACAAGAACACACACATACACATACACACACACATTCACAGATACATACACACACACACATACACACACGAACGCACACACAAACACATACACACATTCACAGATACATACACACACACACATACACACACACACACACACACACACACACATTCATAGATACATACACACACATACACACACGAACACACACAAACACATACACACACGAACACACACACACACACACACACACTAAGGCAGCGTCGTTTAACACAAATGTATTAATATTTAGTATCTTACCTTGCATATGAATCTTCCAAGAATGGTGAAACATACAGGTTGACCAAGTTCATTTCGTTTTGCAACTCTTGAGATTCTGCAGTATTTTCATTCCAACCAGTTTGAAGTTCTGCCAGGATATTCGCATTGCTGTAAAGATAAAGGAATATTAAGTCATTTGTTGTATAATTAATCCCATACAAAGCTTTAAACACTTTAATTTTAAATGAAACTTACCTTGGTGAGTATTCTTCTTCTTTATCAGAGTAAAGGATGGAGTAGTAAGACATGTCGATCCCCAATGATCAAAATTGAATTGAACACGTTCTTTTATAATGAACAAAATGTATTTTCTTGAAATGACGACATGCAGTCATTTCGGGGAAGCCCTGAGCGTGTGTGAATAACAGGAAATAAGACAATGAAATCTTTCTGGGAAGTTATCCAAGTCATTGAAACAACGTCATTTCTCAAAAGCGAAGAATTAATAAAAAAAGGTTTGATTTGTAGGGTCGTTGTTTGAGTGGGTTATATTCACCAGATGATATTAAGAGTAAAAGGTTAAAAGGTCCATAAGGTCAGAAGGATCACAGGTGTTTAAGTGGTCTAATGAATAAGGATAACATGTCAAAAGGTATGAAGGTTCGTAAAGAACAGGGTGAGAGAAATAGAGGTCTTTAGGGTCAATATGGAAGTGAATGGGTCAAAGATTAATCTGCCAGATGATATGTAGAAGAAGGATGATAGGTCTATAAGAGAAAACAAATATTTGTAGTGTTTGAGTGGTCTAATGAACAACATTAAGGATAGGTACTACAGACAAAAGGTTCATAAAGATGAGGGTGGGAGAAATAGAGGTGTTTATGATTTTTGAAAAAGACAAGGGGGTAAATGACATTAGATAGGGATTTCCCATGTTAAACGGAGGTGTCCCAGAAGCAACATTATTACACTACTCGTATCCGCTGCTGATACTGTAGACGTCACACGCTGGCTCGGTCACACCTGCTCCTCTCCTTCTAGTGGAGCCGTCTCCCTCCTCTCAGCGCGTCTCTCCAAAGGTTGTTTCCTTTCCAAGTACCTCTCCTTTTTGGCTTGGAGCGTCTCTCCCCTCACAGCTCACAGTTCAGCTCACAGCTCCTCTCGCATGTCACCTCTTCGCTCATCTCCCATCTGGTGAAGCAGTCCCTTCCAGTCGCTTTTATCACTCGGGGCCGAATCAAGCCGCCGGCTGCGAGGGCACGCCTACCGGGTCGCTAACCGCGGTGCTGGTTGGCTGTTAGGGCTGTCCGATTCCTCCTTCGATCATGATGACGTGCCATGCCTGTGAGTTGGTGGCTCCTACCCCCCCCTCTTCTCCGAGATGAGCACATGGGCAATGGCGGCTTGCGGGATTGAACACCACTCGCACCGCTTTTGAAAGGAACTTTGGGAGAGCGGAGATGATTGGGGAAATTGAAAGGGCCTACGCTTATTTTGTTTGATACAATGCAGAGTCAATCTAGTGGGAAACACATATTTAACCTACATAGAATAAGGAAATAAACTATTTAAAAAGATATATCGTGGCCTGTGTGTAAGTTTCATGGAATTAACTAGGAGGACGGCTGCGACCATTATTTACATTACGAGGGTGTTACACATAACAAAATCATACTTTTCACATTCGTTACACTTCCTCCAAAATTGTTACACTTCTCAAAAACCGTTACACTTCTCAAATTCGTTACACTTCTCAAAACCGTTACAATATATATACAGACTTGGCATTTAATATGGAAAAAAATTTTTGTGGGGGTGAACTTACTTTTCAAGATGACTTAGAACCAAAAGTTCATTGGAATTATGTTGAAATTATTCTAGATTTTGTTAATGTGACCTTTAAAAGAAACAAAAACCACATTTGACATTTCGAAGCAAATAAATTGATCCTTGAAAGTGATGTAAACTGATATCGAACTCAATTCACGGACAATACTGTGTTAAACTTCTGTACGTTTTCCAGAAGTATCTCTTTATTTTGCACATTAGCCAAATTTTTTTTCAACAAAAACAAAAGCTAAATTATGACTGGGATTACGGACAGTAAAATTACAGTTCAGTACTTCGTGCAACCCCCACGAGCATTCAGGAGAGCACGTACACGTCGAGGCATGCTGTTCACAAGATTTGCCAAGGTTTGGACAGGAATCGCTTGCCATGCAGTGACAATAGTCTGCTGCAATTCACGCACAGAGGTAGGCTGCTGGTCAAAGTTGTCGATTTGACGCGTTAATTCTGCCCACAAGTTCTCTATCGGATTCATATCCGGCGACATGGCAGGCCACTCCATATGCTCTACACCATGGTCAGCATGAAAGTGTTCGATCATGTGAGCATGATGAGGCCGTGCATTCTCATCTTGGAAGACAAAGTTTCCTCGAAAGGCTGCACGAGCAAATGGAAGCAATGTTTCTTCCAGAATGACCCTGTACTTGAACTGGTTCAGGTTTCCATTCAGAAGAACCAGGTCAGTTTTGTCCCCTGCATGAAAAGCAGCCCAAACGGTCACTCCACCACCTCCAGCTTGGACTCTTGGCACTATACAATCTTCGTTGTGGGCTTCATGCACTTGTCTGCGCACTCGGATGCGGCCATCTTGATGATAGACCAGAAATCTAGACTCGTCACTGAAGGTCAGGGTCCTGGCTGCCATTGACGGGTCCTGGCTGCCATTGACGGTGCTCTCTGGCCCACAACAATCGGCGCTGGCTGTGTTGTCTGGTCAGGCGTGGCTTTCTCAGTGGACACCTGGCACGATAGCCTGCTTGAACCAGTCGTTGGTTGACTAGCCTTCTGGATACAGGCACATTTGTGAGTTGCTGCCACTCAGCCCTAAGCGGCTTAGCTGACTTGGTACGGCCATTGCAGACTAACTCAGCTGGCGATCAGCTGGCGATCGCAGCCAGCGTGGCTCAGCTGGCGATCGCAGCTGGCGATCATCTCTCCTTGTGGTTCTGCGTGGACGTCCTGGCCTCGGTATTGGAGTAGGGACACCAATCTGAGCATTTTGTTTCAGGATCTTTGCCACCTGACCTTGAGTGATGCCATACTGCTGAGCAATGGCACGCTGTTTCATGCCAGAATTTCGTAAAGCCACCACTCCATGACAAACAGCATTTTCAAGTTGACCGACCATCTCCAGAGGAAGCGGCAATAACTTTTGCAGACGTGCAGCAGTTGTTTTCCATTAATACAGAACGCAACAACCCTTATATACCCAATTGTGAAGCCAATCGTCAAATGTACCTGTCCTTACATTTTGTCACGCCACCTGTGATATAATCCTGTTATTGACTTCTTGCTGCGAAAGACAATCAGTGACATGGTTCTTTCAACAAAGACATCACCGAAGCATAAAAGAAACTCACCAGATTGATATGCTAAGTTCAGAAAGTAAACCCAAGTCAAGAAAAATATATATATTCCATATTAAATGCCAAGTCTGTGTATATATATATATATATATATATATATATATATATATATATATATATATATATATATATATATATATATATATATATATATATATATACATATATATATATATATATATATACAGTCACGTGAAAAAGTAAGTACACCCCACGTTTTGAATTTTTCAACATATTTCAACATACAGCTATTTGATCTTCATTTCAACAATATTGACAGAGAAAGGTGGTATAATATAACAAATATCATGAAACATTTACATTTTGTAGTCCATTGTACAATTTAAATAAACATAAATGCAAATTGCGCATGTGGAAAAAGTAACTACACCCTTGGCCCTTATAGGTGATATTGCCCCCTTTGGCAGAAACAACCTCAAGTAGGCATTTCTTATAACTGTCTACCAGTCTCTGACATCGACTGGGAGAAATTTTTGCCCACTCCTCCATGAAGAATTCTTAAAGCTGTGCGATGTTTGAGGGGTTTCTTGCATGCACAGCTCGTTTCAAATCCCCCCACAACATCTCGATGGGATTTAGATCCGGGCTTTGACTTGGCCATTCCAGAACACTCCATTTCTTTATTTTCGGCCATTCCTTGGTGGATTTACTGGTATGTTTAGGGTCATTGTCATGTTGCAAGGTCCACCCTCGGTTGAGCTTCAACTTTCCGACAGATGGCCTCACATTATCCTCAAGCACCCTCTGGTACAATGAAGAATTCATAGTGGATTATATGATGGTGAGCTGCCCAGGCCCTGATGCAGCAAAGCTGCCCCAAACCATAATATTTCCACCACCATGCTTTACAGTTGGTATCAGGTTCTTGTGGTCAAATGCTGTCTTTGGTTTTCGCCAAACATGTCTTCTGGTACTGTGGCCAAATAGCTCTACCTTTGACTAATCTGTCCAGAGCACATTGTTCCAGAAGTGCGGGTCTTTGCCTAGGTGTTCATTGGCAATCTTTAGTCTTGCCCTGATGTTCTTTCTGGACAGCAAAGGTTTCCTCCTGGCACACCTCCCATGTAGATCAAATTTGTGCTGCCTCTTTCTAATGGTAGACTCGTGCACTTTAACATCAACAGTGGCAAGAGCTACCTGGAGGTCACGTGATGACATTCTTGGGTTCTTCGAGACTTCTTTCAGCATATTGCGGTCTGCTCTCGGGCTGAACTTGCTGGGGCGGCCTGGCCTGAACAAGTTGGCAGTTGTTTGGAATCTTCTCCACTTGTAGATGATCTTCCAGACAGTCGAATGATTGATTTCAAATTGTTTGGAGATCTTTTTAAATCCCTTCCCAGACTCGTAGGCATCTATAACCTTCTTTCTGAAGGCCTCAGAGAGCTCTTTTGATCTCGGCATAGGTGACGCCGCACACTTCAACAACAAAGAGCAAATCAAACTAAATGCCTGAGGTTTAAAGAAGATAGGTGCCTCCAAGATCCTCTCTAACAATGTTCTAATCATTTGCACCTGAGCTGGTGCACCTGATTCTAATTTTCGCTATTTGAAGTAGTGATAAATGTAGGGGTGTACTTACTTTTTCCACATGCGAAATTTGCATTTATGTTTATTTAAATTATACAATGGACTACAAAATGTAAATGTTTCATGATATTTGTTATGTTATATCACTTTATCTATCAATATTGTTGAAATGAAGATCAAATAGCTGTATGTTGAAATATGTTGAAAAAGTCAAAACTTTACATGGGGTGTACTTACTTTTTCACGTGACTGTGTGCAGTCACCCCTCATTAATCCTAATCATTAATCCTTATATATATATATATATATATATATATATATATATATATATATATATATACATACATATATATATATACAGACTTGGCATTTAATATGGAATATTTTTTTTTTCTTGACTTGGGTTTTCTTTCTGAACTCGGTATATCAATCTGGTGAGTTTATTTTATGCTTCGGTGATTTTTTTGTTGAAAGAACCATGTCACTGATTGTCTGTCGCAGCAAGAAGTCAATAACAGGATTATATCACAGGTCGCGTGACAAAATGTACGGACAGGTACATTTGACGATTGGCTTCACAATCGGATATATAAGGGTTGTTGCGTTCTGTATTAGTGGAAAACAACTGCTGCACATCTACAAAAGTTATTGCCGCTTCCCCTGGAGATGGTCCGTCAACTCGACAATGCTGTTTGTCATTTAGTGGTGGCTTTACGAAATTCCGGCATGACACAGCGTGCTATTGCTCGGCAGTATGGCATCACTCAAGGTCAGGTGTCAAAGATCCTGAAACGAAATGCTCAGAAGGGTGTCCCTACTCCAATACCGAGGTCAGGACATCCACGCAGAACCACAAGGAGGGATGATCGCCAGCTGCACCGGTTAGTCCGCAATGGCCGTACCAAGTCAGCTAATCGGCTTAGGGCTGAGTGGCAGCAACTGACAAATGTGCCTGTATCCAGAAGGCTAGTCAACCAACAACTGGTTCAAGCAGGCTATCGTGCCAGGCCTCCCCTGAGAAAGCCACGTCTGACCACACAACACCGCCAGCGCCGATTGCAGTGGGCCAGAGAGCACCGTCAATGGCAGCCAGGACACTGGAATCACGTGATCTTCAGTGACAAGTCTAGATTTCTGGTCTATCGTCAATATGGCCGTGTCCGAGTGTGCAGACAAGTGCATGAAGCCTACAACGAAGATTGTATAGTGCCAAGAGTCCAAGCTGGAGGTGGTGGGGTGACCGTTTGGGCTGCTTTTCATGCAGGGGGCAAAACTGACCTGGTTGTTCTGAATGGAAACCTGAACCAGTTCAAGCACAGGGCCATTCTGGAAGAAACATTGCTTCCATTTGTTCGTGCAGCCTTTCGAGGAAACTTTGTCTTCCAAGATGACAATGCACGGCCTCATCGTGCTCGCATGATCCAACACTTTCTTGCTGAACGTGGTGTGGAGCATATGGAGTGTCCTGCCATGTCCCCGGATATGAATCCGATAGAGAACTTGTGGGCAGAATTAACGCGTCAAATCGACAACTTGGACCAGCAGCCTGCCTCTGTGCATGAATTGCAGCAGGCTATTGTAACTGCATGGCAAGCGATTCCTGTCCAAACCTTGGCAAATCTCGTGAAAGCATGCCTCAACGTGTACGTGCTCTCCTGAATGCTCGTGGGGGTTACACGGAGTACTGAACTGTAATTTTACTGTCCGTAATCCCAGTCGTAATTTAACTTTTGTTTTTGTTAAAAAAAAATTTTTGGCTGATGTGCAAAATAAAGAGATACTTTTGGAAAACGCACAGAAGTTTAACACAGTACTGTCCGTGAATTGAGTTCGATATCAGTTTACATCACTTTCAAGGATCAATTTATTTGCTTCGAAATTTCAAATGTGGTTTTTGTTTCTTTTAAAGGTCACATTAACAAAATCTAGAATAATTTCAACATAATTCCAATGAACTTTTGGTTCTAAGTCATCTTGAAAAGTAAGTTCACCCCCACAAAAAAAATATTCCATATTAAATGCCAAGTCTGTATATACAGTCACGGGAAAAAGTAAGTACACCCCATGTAAAGTTTTGACTTTTTCAACATATTTCAACATACAGCTATTTGATCTTCATTTCAACAATATTGATAGATAAAGGTGATATAATATAACAATTATCATGAAACATTTACATTTTGTAGGCCATTGTAAAATTTAAATAAACATAAATGCAAATGTCGCTTGTGGAAAAAGTAAGTACTCCCCTACATTTATCACCACTTCAAATATCTAAAATTAGAATCAGGTGCACCAGCTCAGGTGCAAATTATAGGAACATCGTTAGAGAGGATCTTGGAGGAACCTGTCTTATTTAAACCTCAGACATTTAGTTCGGTTTGCTCTTTATTGTTGAAGTGTGCGGCGTCACCATGCCTAGATCAAAAGAGCTCTCTGAGGCCTTCAGAAAGAATATTATTTATACCTACGAGTCTGGGAAGGGATTTTAAAAGATCTCCAAACAAATTGAAATCAATTATTTGACTGTCCGGAAGATCATCTACAAGTGGAGAAGATTCCAAATAACTGCCAACTTTTTCAGGCCAGGCCGCCCCAGCAGGTTCAGCCCGAGAGCAGACCGCAAGATGCTGAAAGAAGTCTCTAAGAACCCCAGAATGTCATCACGGGACCTACAGGTAGCTCTTGCCACTGTTGATGTCAAGGTGCACGAGTCTACCATTAGAAAGAGGCTGCACAAATTTGATCGACATGGGAGGTGTGCCAGGAGGAAACCTTTTCTGTCCAGAAAGAACTTCAGGGCAAGACTAAAGTTTGCCAATGAACACCTAGGCAAAGACCAGCACTTCTGGAACAATGTGCTCTGGACAGATGAGTCAAAGGTAGAGCTATTTGGCCACAGTACCAGAAGACATGTTTGGCGAAAACCAAAGACAGCATTTGACCACAAGAACCTGATACCAACTGTAAAGCGTCGTGGTGGAAATATTATGGTTTGGGGCAGCTTTGCTGCATCAGGGCCTGGGCAGCTCACCATCATAGAATCCATTATGAATTCTTCATTGTACCAGAGGGTGCTTGACGATAGTGTGAGGCCATCTGTCGGAAAGTTGAAGCTCAACCGAAGGTGGACCTTGCAACATGACAATGACCCTAAACATACCAGTAAATACACCAAGGAATGGTTGAAAAGAAAGAAATGGAGGTTTCTGGAATGGCCAAGTCAAAGCCCGGATCTAAATCCCATCGAGATGTTGGGGGGGATCTGAAACGAGCTGTGCATGCAAGAAACCCCTCAAGCATCGCACAGCTGAAAGAATTCTGAATGGAGGAGTGGGAAAAAATTTCTCCCAGTCGATGTCAGAGACTGGTAGACAGTTATAAGAAACACCTACTTGAGGTTGTTTCTGCCAAAGGGGACAATACCACCGATTAGAGCCAAAGGTGTACTTACACATGTAAAATTTGCATTTACGTTTATTTAAATTATACAATGGACTACAACATGCAAACGTTTCATGATATTTGTTGTATTTCATCACCTTTATCTATCAATATTGTTGAAATGAAGATCAAATAGCTGTATGTTGAAATATGTTGAATAAGTCAAAACTTTACATGGGGTGTACTTACTTTTTCACGTGACTGTATCTGGGCAGTGTCTGTGTTGTCACTGAACTACTCCCTGAAACTTTTGTTTCCATTGTAGTGAAGTGTTTTTAATAACGTGGTGGTGGTTTTGAATCACGTGGTGGTGAGATATTTTGAATTATGTGGTGGTGACGTGTTATTAATTACATGGTGGTGAGGTGTTTTGAATTACTTGGTGGTGAGGTGTTTTGAATTATGTGGTGGTGAGGTGTTTTCAATTACGTGGTGGTGAGGTGTTTTCAATTATTTGGTGGTGAGGTGTTTTGAATTACATGGTGCTGAGGCATTTTGAATTATGTGGTGGTGAGGTGTTTTAAATTACTTGGTGGTTGTGCGGTGTTTTAAATTAGGTAGGGGTGAGGTGTTTTAATTATGTGGGCATGAGGTGTTTTAAATTACGTGGTGGTGAGGTGTTTTGAATTACGTGATGGTGAGCTGTTTTGAATTATGTGGTGGTGAGGTGTTTCAAATTACTTGGTGGTGGTGCAGTGTTTTAAATTAGGTAGGGGTGAGGTGTTTTAATTATGTGGCCATGAGGTGTTTTAAATTACGTGGTGGTGAGGTGTTTTGAATTACGTGGTGGTGAGATGTTTTGAATTACGTAGTGGTGAGGTGTTTAGAATTACGTGGTGGTGAGGTGTTTTGAATTACTTGGTGGTGAGGTGTTTTGAATTATGTAGTGGTGAGGTGTTTCAAATTACTTGGTGGTGAGGTGTTTTAAATTAGGTAGGGGTGAGGTGTTTTAATTACGTGGGCGTGAGGTGTTTTTCAACACCTCACGCCCACGTGAAGTGCTAGAATGAGGTGCTAGAAGGTGCTAGAATGAGGTGCTAGAATAATTTCAACATAATTCCAATGAACTTTTGGTTCTAAGTCATCTTGAAAAGTAAGTTCACCCCCACAAAAAAAAAATTCCATATTAAATGCCAAGTCTGTGTGTATATATATATATATATATATATATATATATATATATATATATATATACATACATATTTATATATATATATATATATATATATATACATATATATATATATATACATATATATATGTATGTATGTATGTATGTATGTTTGTATGTATATATATATATTGTTGCGGATATGGGATTTGGCCTCCATCCATATCCGCTTGTAAATATTCCCCTATTTCCCCAATACTCCCCAACTATCCCCAATCCCCCATTCCCTAGTCCCATTGTCTGTAAACAACACTCTGTAGAACCGACCTTCCCCTTTTTCCCCCATTAAATGTCGTGCCCAGGTTCACCGCATCTCACGTAGACAACTATAGGACATCTTGCTAGTTATTCTTAGTCTATGTCAGTTAAGGACTCGTTTCCATTAATTCTGACTCTTCGTTGCACCAGAATGTGATTGTATGGCACCAGTAGTGAGTTTAGGACCTCCCAATACCTCCCCACAGCCTCATCTCCGCATCCTCCCATCATCTCATGGAACTACAACAACAACTACAACAACAGAGGGGGGCGGCGCGGCGCGGTGCGGGGAGTGTGCGTCCTCACTCCGGCTTGGTTAGCCGCCATGCCCATGTGCTCCGACGGGGTTACCACGAAGGGGCTGACTGTCAGCTCCTCGTCAAGGGCGGAGCCCGGTAACCCCCCGCACCCAATAAGAAGCGGCGGGCCGATTCCATCTGGGGCGGAGCTAACGAGCCGAGGGCGTGTCACTCCCCGCTGGATATACGCAGCCACTTACCGGAGGTGACGTCAGATGCGCCCCCAGCTTGAAGAGAAAGAGACGCCACCTCCAGCGCGACGATACCTCCCCGCATATCTGGACCGGACCGTGTGGATCCTGTCCCTGAGCCAAGGTGCACCTTGTGCTATCCATCGACTACCTGCCCTTCCTTGCCATCAATCCCTGTGTGAGTCAGCCTTGTCCCGTTTATCTGTGGTCTGTCGGGGCTAAGATAAGACCGTGTTTAAGTGCCCACCTTCCTATGCTGTACCTCTTGTCCGTGTAATCTAAACGTTCTGCATATCCCATATTATAACCTCCTCCGGAGGTCTTGAGAACTGTAAAAAAAAAAAAAAAAAAAAAAAAAAATGTTGCGGATATGGGATTTGGCCTCCATCCATATCCGCTTGTAAATATTCCCCTATTTCCCCAATACTCCCCAACTATCCCCAATCCCCCATTCCCTAGTCCCATTGTCTGTAAACAACACTCTGTAGAACCGACCTTCCCCTTTTTCCCCCATTAAATGTCGTGCCCAGGTTCACCGCATCTCACGTAGACAACTATAGGACATCTTGCTAGTTATTCTTAGTCTATGTCAGTTAAGGACTCGTTTCCATTAATTCTGACTCTTCGTTGCACCAGAATGTGATTGTATGGCACCAGTAGTGAGTTTAGGACCTCCCAATACCTCCCCACAACCTCATCTCCGCATCCTCCCATCATCTCATGGAACTACAACAACAACTACAACAACAGAGGGGGGCGGCGCGGCACGGTGCGGGGAGTGTGCGTCCTCACTCCGGCTTGGTTAACCGCCATGCCCATGTGCTCCGACGGGGTTACCACGAAGGGGCTGACTGTCAGCTCCTCGTCAAGGGCAGAGCCCGGTAACCCCTCGCACCCAATAAGAAGCGGCGGGCCGATTCCATCTGGGGCGGAGCTAACGAGCCGAGGGCGTGTCACTCCCCGCTGGATATACGCAGCCACTTACCGGAGGTGACGTCAGATGCGCCCCCAGCTTGAAGAGAAACAGACGCCACCTCCAGCGCGACGATACCTCCCCGCATATCTGGACCGGACCGTGTGGATCCTGTCCCTGAGCCAAGGTGCACCTTGTGCTATCCATCGACTACCTGCCCTTCCTTGCCATCAATCCCTGTGTGAGTCAGCCTTGTCCCGTTTATCTGTGGTCTGTCGGGGCTAAGATAAGACCGTGTTTAAGTGCCCACCTTCCTATGCTGTACCTCTTGTCCGTGTAATCTAAACGTTCTGCATATCCCATATTATAACCTCCTCCGGAGGTCTTGAGAACTGTACCCCTGGTGTCGTGTCATTTAATCCCAGCCGTTGTGTCCTTTCCTTAATTGATTTAGCATAGCGCGATTTGGCCAACGTTCGAGTGGAATCGGGTAAACTGTGCAGACGCGGTCATACCAAACCGCTCGGTAAACTAACATCCAAAACCGCGTCTGTAACATTTGGTTGTCAGGAGTTGGATTCGGACCTGGGACTAAATTCATTTAGCCCAAATTTTGGAACACCAATTGTACTATTAGAGTAACATTTGGTGTCGGGAAGTGGGATTCGATCCGGAGCGCGTTTTACGCGCTCGAAATTATAACAGCGAAATTTAATTGTGTTTTACAAAAAATATAAAAACCCGAATTTTGAAAGTCGCGCTATGGCAGACCAAGACGGCTGGGTTCCGGTAGAGGAGAGGGAGGCAGGGTCGATCCAGGACCAAAATGAGGGACATGAGGAGAGCGAAGCAGTGAGGGTGGCAGGGTCACAAAATAGCGTCGTCGCGCACGAGGTTACGGGCACGCAAAATGGCGCCTCGCACATGGCCACGGCGTCCACGCCCGCGACCGTAGTAGCGCCACCGGTGGATTTGAACCTTTTTTTAATGCAAATGAAGGCCCTTATGGACAAGAATAATGAAGAAATGGAAAACAGAATGATGGGGGCCCTTATGGGCCAAATGGGGGTAATGAGGGACGAAGCGAGGGGTACCGGTGAGGGGTTAGACAAGAATTTTAAGGGATTAGACAAGAAATTTGGGAAGTTAGACGACAAATTTGAGGGGTTAGACAACGGGATAAAAGAGGTGAAAAATGGGTTAATGGGGGTAGAAAATAGAATGGCTGCCCAGGAGAATCAGATAGAGGGAGTGAAAAATGGGTTAGAGGGGTTAGAAAACAGGATGGAAGGCAAATTGAGGGACATGAGGGACCAAGCGGAAAGGGAAGTTAAACAAATGGGGCAGCAGATAGAGGGGGTCAGAATGGGGGTAGAAACCAAACTGGATGCTCACAGGGAGGAAATGGAGCAGATGAGGGTGGCATCTGGGCAGGAGATGCAAGTGATGGGAGAAGAGATCAGAAGAGGTGTGAGTGAGGAGGTCGGAGGAGTGCGCGAGGAGGTGAGGCACTGTAAGGAGCACATGGAGAAGGAGGTGAGAAAGGGGACTGTAAAGTTACAAGGGGGCATAGAGGACCTGACGCAGGAGGTGGAACAGCTGACGGAGGGACAAAAAGGACTAACGGAGCAGGTTCAAAGGAACACTGCGGTATTAGGAGGGTTAAAAGCGACACAGAAAGAACTAAAAGACGACTTGATAGCGACGAAGAGGGAATGTCAGATGGTACGTGAGGGACTGACAACGAGGTTGGACGAGGTGACAGAGGTAATGGAGACGAAGGACCGGCAGGTGAGGACGCACATGGAAACGGTCAAGGTAGCCTTGGAGGACGAGCTTGAGGAGACGTACCGGGACATAAAAGAGGTGAAGCAGAAATTAGAAGAAGTGGAAGAAGGGGTGAGCGAAATTAAGAAGCGACGGAGAGGGGATAAGAAAGAGATAAAAGAGGAGATAAAAGAATTGGTCCAAAGTCTGTGTTCGGATCGTGATAATGTGCTCATTAACCGGATGAGGGATTCGCAGGTGATGGAGGAAAAGCGAAGAGGAAGAGGACCCGGTGTAAGTGGTGACCAATATGGTCGTGCGTATGATGCGCCAGGGGATTTAAGAAGCTTGGGGGTCGAGATGGACCCGGGTGTTCGTGAGAGGCCATTGGTGAAGTGTGCGACAGGTCTGGTGTGCGAAAAAGGAGGTGTGCGAGAAAGTCCGACTCTGGGGTGTGTGAGGAAAAAGTGCGTGCCAAGGAGTGAGGGTGCTGGCGAGAGTGAGTCGGTCGTAGCGCGTGTGCGAGGGAGCACCTGGAAGCGCGGTGTGGTAAGTGTTACAGAGGGTGTGACGGGAGAGTGTGCGCAAGAGTGTGCGCGAGAAAGGTGTGTGACGGACAGGTGCATGGGGAAAGAGTGCGCTGTCAAAGGCAAGGAAGAATGCACGCCTGTGGTGAGTGTTACAGAGGGTGTGACGGGAGAGTGTGCGCAAGAGTGTGCGCGAGAAAGGTGTGTGACGGACAGGTGCATGGGGAAAGAGTGCGCTGTCGAGAGTAAGGGTGAGTGTGCTGTCAAGAGTGGAGGTGAGAGTAGTAAGAGTGACACGGAGCGTGAGTTGGTTGTGACAGGTGAGAAAGGAAGCACACCTGGAATGGTAGAGCGTGAGTGGGAATGCACGCTGGAATTGGTAGTGAGGCACGTGGTTGGGTGTGCGGGTGAGAGCACACCTGTGATTGTCACAAAGGAGGTGACCGAGGAGGGGGCGCGAAGAGGTGTGTTGGTGAGGTGTGCGAGCGACGAATGTGTGCCAAGGTGCTCGGTGGTCAGGTGTGTGACCAAGGCTGTGAGTGGAATGAGTGTACCGAGGTGTGTAA
The DNA here is from genome assembly GCF_964187855.1 of Myxine glutinosa. Lineage (NCBI taxonomy): Eukaryota > Metazoa > Chordata > Myxini > Myxiniformes > Myxinidae > Myxine > Myxine glutinosa. The sequence goes on along the minus strand of NC_136263.1, from coordinate 90,473,748 downwards.
GGAAAGGTACGAGGAGCATGGAAACGGCTGGATGTGTGAGCAAGGAACGGGCTGCGGGGTGTAAGCATGCAGGTGAGGCATCAAAGGTAACCGGGTTAGAGGTTAGAGGGACTTTTAGCCGAAGCGGGCCCTCAGTGCGTGCCGGGCCTCGCTTTGAACGGCCGCGTCCGTGCTCCACTAGGCGGAGCTGGCAGCCCGATAGGAAGGGTCGTCATGGCGACCACTTTTTGTTGAGGCATTCCGGCAGGTCGAGATCGGGCCATGGGATGGCTCCGTGCCGAGATGGTGCGTGGGACCTCGGCCCGGGTAAACCTCCTTCCCTGCACCGAATGCGGGACGTATCCAGCCGCTGGCACCACACAACCCGCATTCATTGCTCGGCTTTACGAAGCCGGGCTTTGGACAGGAATTGGCGCACCGAGAGGCATTAGTGAGTAGACTGTGTGATGAGGTTAGTGTTTTGGACCCAAAATTAGAAAAAAAAACAAAATTTGATGATTGGCAAAGGATTGGCAGTAGTGATTGGCAGATGATGGGTAGTGATTGGCAAATTTTTGATTTGTTGAAATTTGATGTGCAAAATTGGTAGTGAGCGATGGGCCCGGTGGGTAAGGGTGGCATCCCTGCCACCCTTCCCATGTGGGGGGCAAATGCGCACTAGATTATGGGGTTGATGGCAGTGAAAACTAGCCCGGGTGGGTTAGGTTATAATGATAGGGATCTAGCGAAGATGACATTAGGTGACGTTAAGGTTAGATAGTGACTGATACCTGTAGTGGGGACGCAGGTAGTTTAGTGTGGATTATAATGACGAGGGAGCGCAATAGTTTAAAGGGACGACTGGGAAGCGCAAGTTTCAGAGGGGAGTAGTTAGATGAGATGATGCTGTGTGAGAACTGGCCAGGTGTGTGGACCAGTGTGGAGCAGTGTATGAGTAGTGAGTGTGTGGATCAGCGCGAATGCGCTTGGGGAGAGAAGGGTGCAGGTGGCACCAGGTGTGAGAGCACAGGTGTGCAAGTACAGGTGTGTGGAATATATGGAGCAGAGAATGAGTGGTGTGGAGAGAGTTGGAGTAAGTGGTATGGAGTGGTGTGCATGGTGCGAAGGTGTGAATGGGGGAAGAGTGGACCCCTTTCACGAGTACCCGGGGCGGGTAGTGTAAGTGTTAGGTAGAGGGTATAGGTAAATTGTGGTTGGATATTGGCATTTGTGGTGCGGTTGCAGAATGGTATTGCGGATGGGTGCATTAGTGTTGTGGAAATGGCTGGGCGTGTAGCCTGTTAGTGTGTGTAGTTGGTTGGGCACTCCACCACTGTGAGGATGTCGGCCAGGTGAGGCCGCAGGTGGGCTCTGGGAGCCGTTAGTGTCAGTGGGGCCCGAGGATCCGGAGGACGGACCCGGGTAGCCCAGTGCCAGAGAGGGCACCGAGTGGGGAGAGCGCCAGAGGGCCTTCCCCAGGTAGTTAGGTTAGGGTAAGGAGCAGGTAAGCTCGGAGGCAACTGCAGTGGTGGAGGTGTGCAGGTGGGTAGACCTGCTGGGAGAGCTACACGTCGCCGCCCAGAAATTGTGCGAAGCACCGGGAGATGAATCGGGGGAGTGAGACCCCAAATTGAGGGGCACCACATTTTGGTCAATGGGAATTGGTTTTTAGAACCCAAAGTGTAAGTTGGCCAATGGATTGGCAGGGAGAGACCCCGGGTAGTGTAAAGTTGTTAAAGTCATTTAGGAAATAGTTAGGATTGATGAACCTGTCGCACCATGCGCAGCCACTTACCTGTGGTGATGATGACTCCACACCTGTGTTTCTTTGTTCTGTGTGCAGGAAAGGAGAAGTGCTGTTGGATTGGTGAGACGCATCACGACGTGGATGAGACATTGGGGTGATTCCATCTCTCCCTCCTTAGGAGGGACTGATGATGAGTTGGAGATGGCAAATTGTGATGAGAGTTGAAAATGGCAAATTTGATTGGTTAGGAGGGAGAGAAGACGAATTTGGTTTATGGGAGGAACGGGGAAGACAGTAGGGACGTTTGTTGATTTGTAAAGTAGATGTTTATGGGTAGTGTTGTGTTTTGTGGATACAGTAAGGGGTAAGGGAGGGGCAATGTAGGTTACCTGGTGGGGGGGGGGGGGGGCGTACGGTAGGAACGCACCTGTCTCACCTGGTTCCCATGTGCCCCCAGTGTGCATTACCTTATGTTGCGTGCACTTTTGCGCCCTTACCACCTTACTCACTTGTCTACTTCTTTTGTCTCCCACCTCCGAGGATCTGGCTTTGGGGCAGAGAGAGAGGAGAGAGAGGTGCTGGCTCCGCAGTTGTGGGCCTGCACTTTCGCTGCTTGCTGCCGGGATCGATACACCATATGGACCGCAATTTTTGTGGCCGCCCACCATGGACCGCAGTTCTCTTGCGGGCAAGCACCACCCGTGGATGGACCTATGGGTCAACGTGGCACCTATGCCATACAGGTGAACCACTTTTAGTTGGCCCCCTGACGGCCACAATAAAGAAATGGACGCGGTTGGCGCCTTTCTTTATTTTGAAAGAAGCCAGAAGGCCAAGTGCACCACACGAAGGCAAGACCAGCGGCAGAACATCGGCCGGCTGCGACACCACCGGTGATTGTTGAACACTTTATTGGTGCACCGGATGGTGCTGACTGTGTTATGGGGTGGTGCTTTTGGTGCTTGGATGGGGTGCTCTGCACATTATTAAAGGCCGTAAGGCCACAGAGCACTCGTGGGTTGGTGTATCGATGCTGGCATGCGTGCTCTCTCTATGCATAACATCTGCATGTGTTCCTCCAAAAACAGGTCCTGGATCGTAGTGTAAATATCAGCGTAGTCTTGTATAAATAATGCTCCCTACCGGCTGTATGTTTAGTTTGAGGATTCTTTCCGCGATTCGGTTATCCTGTGGGTGTGTTTCTGTGAGGAGAAGGGTGCAACGTCGCAGGGGGACATATTTACTCATTTGTGAACATCTGTAAAACTGTCGCACTCAGGGTAGAGTTAATAGTAGAGGGAACTACATCTGAGTGCCACACTAACGTAGGTAAAGATTTATCGGGTCGGGACGCCCCGAGGTAGAGAAGGGTGCAATGTTGCGGATATGGGATTTGGCCTCCATCCATATCCGCTTGTAAATATTCCCCTATTTCCCCAATACTCCCCAACTATCCCCAATCCCCCATTCCCTAGTCCCATTGTCTGTAAACAACACTCTGTAGAACCGACCTTCCCCTTTTTCCCCCATTAAATGTCGTGCCCAGGTTCACCGCATCTCACGTAGACAACTATAGGACATCTTGCTAGTTATTCTTAGTCTATGTCAGTTAAGGACTCGTTTCCATTAATTCTGACTCTTCGTTGCACCAGAATGTGATTGTATGGCACCAGTAGTGAGTTTAGGACCTCCCAATACCTCCCCACAACCTCATCTCCGCATCCTCCCATCATCTCATGGAACTACAACAACAACTACAACAACAGAGGGGGGCGGCGCGGCGCGGTGCGGGGAGTGTGCGTCCTCACTCCGGCTTGGTTAGCCGCCATGCCCATGTGCTCCGACGGGGTTACCACGAAGGGGCTGACTGTCAGCTCCTCGTCAAGGGCGGAGCCCGGTAACCCCCCGCACCCAATAAGAAGCGGCGGGCCGATTCCATCTGGGGCGGAGCTAATGAGCCGAGGGCGTGTCACTCCCCGCTGGATATACGCAGCCACTTACCGGAGGTGACGTCAGATGCGCCCCCAGCTTGAAGAGAAACAGACGCCACCTCCAGCGCGACGATACCTCCCCGCATATCTGGACCGGACCGTGTGGATCCTGTCCCTGAGCCAAGGTGCACCTTGTGCTATCCATCGACTACCTGCCCTTCCTTGCCATCAATCCCTGTGTGAGTCAGCCTTGTCCCGTTTATCTGTGGTCTGTCGGGGCTAAGATAAGACCGTGTTTAAGTGCCCACCTTCCTATGCTGTACCTCTTGTCCGTGTAATCTAAACGTTCTGCATATCCCATATTATAACCTCCTCCGGAGGTCTTGAGAACTGTACCCCTGGTGTCGTGTCAATTAATCCCAGCCATTGTGTCCTTTCCTTAATTGATTTAGCATAGCGCGATTTGGCCAACGTTCGAGTGGAATCGGGTAAACTGTGCAGACGCGGTCATACCAAACCGCTCGGTAAACTAACATCCAAAACCGCGTCTGTAACAATATATATATATATATATATATATATATATATATATATATATATATATATATATATATATATTGTTGCGGATATGGGATTTGCATCCATCCATATCCGCTTGTAAATATTCCCCTATTTCCTCAATACTTCCCAACTATCCCCAATCCCCCATTCCCTAGTCCCATTTTCTGTAAACAACACTCTGTAGACCCGACCTCCCCCTATTTCCCCCATTAAATGTCGTGCCCAGGTTCACCGCATCTAATGTAAGACAACTATAGGACATCTTGCTAGTTATTCTTAGTCTATGTCAGTTAAGGACTCGTTTCCATTAATTCTGACCCTTCGTTGCACCAGAATGTGATTGTATGGCACCGTTAGGAAGTTTAGGACCTCCCAATACCTCCCCGCAGCTCTTCCTCACGGTTCAGCAACAACAACAACAACAACAACAGCAACGGCGGCGGCGTGCACAGGGAGTGCGCGTCCTAACTCCGGCTTGGTTGGTAGGGGGTGTTGGGAGGGCATGAGGCCTTCCCAACGAGCCGCCATCGAACATGTGCTCGACGGGGTTACCAAATAGGGGCTCCCTGTCAGCTCCTCGTCAAGGGCGGAGCCCGGTAACCCCCGCACCCAATGGAAGTGGCGGACCGGCCCCAGGGGGGCGGAGCCAACCAGCCGAGGGCGTGTCACTCCCCGCTGAGCATGCGCAGGAAGAGGGAGGTGACGTCAGATGCGCGCTGAGCTTGGAGCAAGCAAGACGTACCCTCCGAGCGCTGTGAGGCCTCCCCGCATCCTCTGGACTGGACCGTGCTTTATCCTGTCCCCGAGCCAAGGTGCACCTTGTGCTATCGACTACCTGTCCCTTCCTGCCATCAATCTCTGTGTAAGTCAGCCTTGTTCCGTTTGTCTGTGGTCTGTCTGGGATAAGATAAGATTGTATTTAAGTGCCCATCTCTTCTGTGTCTTTTACCTCACTCTGCCGTGTAATCTACCCCCTTTTCTCCACCACTGTAATTATACCCTCCTCCGGAGGTCTTGAGAACTGTACCCCTTGCGTCGTTTCATCTATCCCAGTCGTTGTGTCCTTTCCATCATTGATTTAGCATAGCGCGATTTGGTCAACGTCTGGGTGGAATCGGGGTCTAGTCGGGGAATAACTGTTCGGTCGCGGTGATACCAACCGCTCGGTCAAAAAATAACATCCAAACCGCGTCCGTAACAATTGGTGTCGAGGAGTGAGATTCGAGGCCCGAACCAAATTTTTAAAAAACATCTAGAAAAAAATTTGGTCAAAATTATAAAGTACTGAAATTTGATTTTGTTTTACAAAAAACCCGAATTTTGAAAGTCGCGCTATGGCAGATCAAGACGGCTGGGTTCCGGTAGAGGAGAGTGGGGTAGAATCGACCCAGGACCCCAGGGAAGAAGTGGGGAAAATGGTGGAGGAGAGTAAAGAAGGTGTGGTTGAGGGGGTATCAGGTGCACAAAATGGCGCTCTCGCGCACGTGGTTACAGCGGCACCAAATTTTGCCGCGCCCGTGACCGTAGCAGCGGGCTTTGATGTGGGGGACTTCATGGTGCAATTCACCGAGATGCTGAGAATAGAGGGGGAGAAATTGAGTAATAAAATTGAAGCAATAACGAACGGATTGGGAAACTAAATTGAAGCAACAACGAACGGAATGAGGGCCGATAGGGAGGAAAGGGAGCAGAGGGACAGAGACCGCAAGTTGGGCGAAAGGGTCCCAGGGGTGCACGAGGAGGTAACGCGGGTCGAGAAGCGCCGGTTGAGCGAAGCGGAGGAAAGCACGGGTACAATGACGGGGGTAGAAATCGCGACACGGGGTTTGTAAAAGCCGGCGACCGATGAGGTAGAGGGAATTTTATTAAAGCCAACGGTCGTCGAGGTGAGTAAAGAAAAAGTGGAAGTGGGCATTGAAATTGAAGAGACCGGGGACTTAGAAAACCACTCGCGGCGGGAGGAAAAGATGGAATATGTGCAAAGTCCCTGCTCACATCACGATGCTGTGCTTAACCCGAATGGAAGTTTGCAGGTTTTGGTTCAGGGAGGAAGAAGAACCCCGAAGGTGAGACGTGCTGTGTATGGTGCTGGGAGATTTTGTAAAAGGATGTTTAGCGACAAAAGAATTGTCGCGCGATTGGGATCGATATGGCACCCGGGCGTTGGTGAAGGGTCCCGTGTGAGTAAAAATGGCACGCGTGTGAGGAAAAAGTGTGCGTCGGCGAGTGGGTGTGTTATAACTGCACATCGGATTTTTATGTGAAAAAAAACAAAATATTTTTTCACATAAAACGGCTTTTTTGCGCGCAAAAACATTATTTTGCTATTTTCGGAGAAAAAAAGAATTTCGCCCTTTTTCGGGAAAAATAAAATAAAATGCCCTTTTTGGTCGAAAATGTCTGGCAACGCTCAAAAAAATTAGGGAATTTTTCGAAATTTTAAACTGCGATCGAAATTTTTAACTGCGATCGAAATTTTTAACTGCGATCGATCTCAAAAACAAAACGTTGCGTCCACTTGCGTGCGTTGCGTCCCCAGCGTGTACAGCAGTGAGGCGGTGTACTACAGTGAGAGAGTGTACACAAAGTGTGAACAAGTCTCCTATCAAGATGAGTGCTGCTCTTCGTGACAAGTGGCTGAAGGAATTCAACGCTGGCGGCGATGGGGCCACCTTCAAGTACGTGTCGAGTGACACGGCTTTCTGTCGAGCTTGTGAAAAGACTTTCCGGGCGAAGCAGAAGTCTGAGCTGGCCCAACATGTCCGAGGAGACCGCCACAAGAGCAACTTGGCCTTGAAGAAGAAGAGGACGGTCACGCAAGCCACCATGTAGGACTTTGGTGGCGGAAAGAGGCACAAGTGCGACGTCGTGGCTCAGGAGCTGTGCCAGGCCATGCTGGCCGCTGGTATCCCATGGTCGAAATTGGAAAACCCTGCCCTCCGGTCGTTCCTGGAGAAGCACATCACTCTCCAGATCCCCGATGAAAGCTGGATTCGAAAGCACTACCTCGACAAGTGCTACGACGAGGCCTTGGCGGGGATCCGTGCCGACCTCGGACAGCAGCCCATCTGGCTGTCCGTCGACGAGACGACCGATTCGGCAGGTCGATATGTGGCCAACATCATCGCGGGACGCTTGTCCAAGGAGGGGTACTTTCGTCCCCACCTCGTCCAGTGCATGTTTCTGGAGAAGACCAACTCCGGGGAGATCGTGCGTGCAGTCAATGACACGCTGCGCTATCTTTGGCCTGATTTCAAGCCGTAGTGCCTCAAGGTCCTCGTCAGCGACGCCGCGGCCTATATGATCAAGGCCGGCCATGCCCTGAAGGAACTCTTCCCGGACTTGCTGCAAGTGACTTGCGTTGCCCACGCGCTCCATCATGTCTGCGAGACAGTCCGAGAAATGTTCAAGGACGTCAACGACCTGATTGCCACGACGAAGAAGGTGTTCGTCAAAGCCCCGTCGCGTGTTGTCTTTTGGAAGGGGCAGCAGCCCAATCTTTCTCTCCCCCCGGAGCCCATTCTGACTCGGTGGGGGACGTGGATCGACGCCGCGGTGTTTTACGCCGAGCACTTCGAGGCCGTCAAGGACATTGTGGACCAGCTGAACGATGACGACGCGATGGCAATCCGGAGTGCCAAGGACCTGTTCGGAAAGGCGGACATCAAGCTCAGTTTGGTCTTCTTAAATGCCCACGTGTCGTTCATCCCAAAGATCCTTAAGCAGCTGGAGGAGGCCGGCATGGAGCTGGCCAAGGCCTTCCAGCTCCTTGATCAGGCCAAGGAGGAACTCGAAAAGATCCGAGGCTGCCGTAAGGAGATCCTGCTCACCAAGTTCAAGGCGGTGCTGCAGCGCAATCCCGACATTGGTGTGCTGAGGACAGTGGCTTTGATCCTGGATGGAGATCAGCACGGATCTGAGGTTGGTGTGCCGGCTGGAGTCAAGCTTGCTGACATCCCCCTCTTGAGGTACTGCCCCATTGTCAGTGTCGACGTGGAAAGGTCCTTCTCCGTCTACAGAAACGTCCTCACCGACCGCCGACACCGCCTCACCAAGGAGAACATTACCAAGATAATGATTTCAAACACCTACTTTAACCGTTCCTAAAAGGGTCTTGTCAATTTCTTCTAGTCCTCTGCTTACCAAACAATGCGGTTGCAATAAAGGTACCTGGACGTCATTTTTTACCTGTTTACTAGCCCAGAGTGCTTAATGTTGTGCAGGAAAAAGCTTACCATTTTTTGTTCTTTTTTTGACTGATTTCTGAAAAACTTGGTAATAATAAAAAATGAATAAAACGGGGGAAAAAAATATTTCGGGATTTTTTCACATTAAAAAAAAAAAATTCCGCTTTTCAAAACATAAAAGGCCTATTTTCTTAACATAAAAATCCGGAGTCTAGTTATAACGTGTGGGAGTGAAACCGAGTGCGAGCGAGAATGCACGTCGGGGTGTACGGAGTGTACGTGCGAGGGTGAGAGTGACACGAGGAGTGAGTTGGTGGTGGAGCGGGTGCGAGAATGCACGCTTGGAATGGTTGAGGGTGTGCGAGGAAGCACACCTGAGTTGGTCATGGCGCGAGTGTGGGAGAGCCCATCTGAGCGCGTTAGTGGGTGGATGCCAGAGTGCACGCCCATGGTGAGTGTTACGGAGGACGTAATGGAGGAGAGGTGTGGACCGAGGTGTGCGCGAGAGGTGTGGTGTGTAACAGGGAGAGCGTTGGTGGAATGTACGGACGGCGTTGGAACGCCGGGTTTTGTGAGGGTAAAAGGGGTAGCGTATGCGTGTGAGCATGCAGGTGAAGCATCGACGGTAACCGGGTTAGCGGTTAGGGCGACGGATAGCCGATGCGAGCACTTGGGGCGCGGTGTGCTTTGTTGGATGCGAGGCCCGGCGCGGATCGAAGCTGCGTTGTTTCTCTTCGAAGCGTCGTTGCCGAATCGGGCTTGGCCCCGCCCTGCACGGTCGAGTCCGGGCCTTGGCGGGCGAGGCGACCGGTACGGTTTAAGGGCGAGTGGGAGGAAGCGGACGGTACCCCCTCGTGGGGACGGGGTTCCGACCGGGGGAGATTGAGCCATCGGGCCCGGGACCGCAAGGTGCCGCGCCGAGATGGTGCGTGGAACCTCGGCCCAACCAAACCACCTCCCTTGAACCGAAAGCCGGACGGATTCAACCTGCAGGCGACCAAACCACCGAATTCATTGCTCGGCTTTACGAACCGAGTTTAATGATGTCATGACGCACCGAGGCTAGGGTATAGCGGACTGTGATGATGATGGTAGTGATTTGATACGAAATTTATAATAGTGGGTAGAATTGGCAGTAAATGGAAAATTTTTGATTTGTGGAATTTGGATGTGCAAAATTGATAGTGGGACCTCCCCGATGTGGAGGGATGGCAAATCCACCATCCCTCACAGCAAGGGGGGGGCAAAGGAGCACTAGATTATGGGGTGTATGGCAGTGAAAACTAGCCCGGGTGGGTTAGGATATTGTGTGTAGGGCCCTAGAAGATGACATTAGGCAACGTTGAGGTTAGTTAGTGACAAGGATACCTGTAGAGGGGACGCAGGTAGATTAGAGTGGATGATAATGACGAGGGAGCACAATAGTTTAAAGGGACGACTGGGAAGCGCAAGTTTCAGAGGGGAGTAGTTAGATGAGATGATGCTGTGTGAGAACTGGACAGGTGTGTGGAGCAGTGTATGAGTAGTGAGTGTTGTGGATCAGCGCGAATGCGCTTGGGGGAGAGAAGGGTGCAGGTGGCACCAGGTGTGAGTGCACAGGTGTGCACCAACAGGTGAATGGAATAAATGGTTGTGTGGAAGACATGGAGTGTGGAATAAGTGGAGTATTGGAATGGATGGTCGTGGAGTGAGTATGGTGGAAACGATGGAGTGGAGTGGGTGGTGCGAAGGTGTGAATGGGGGAAGAGTGGACCCCCATCACGAATACCCGGGGCGGGTAGTGTAAGTGTTAGGTAGAGGGTATAGGTAAATTGTGGTTGGATATTGGCATCTGTGGTGCGGGTGACAGAATGGTATTTGGATGGGTGCATTAGTGTTGTGGAAATGGCTGGGCGTGTAGCCTGTTAGTGTGTGTAGTTGGTTTGGGCACTCCACCACTGTGAGGATGTCCGCCAGGTGAGGCCGCAGGTGGGCTCTGGGAGCGGGTAGTTGTGGATGGGGCCCGAGGATCCGGAGGACGGACCCAGGTAGCCCAGTGCCAGAGGGCACCAAGGGGTGACAGAGCCAGGAGGGGCCTTCCCCAGTAGATAGGTTAGGTTAAGGAGCAGGTAAGCTCGGGTGGCAACTACAGTGGTGGAGGTGTGCAGGTGGGTAGACCTGCTGGGAGAGCTACACGTCACAGCCCAGAAATTGTGCGAGGGCACCGGGAGATGAATCGGGGGAGTGAGACCCCAAATTGAGAAGCACCACAGTTTGGTCAATGGGAATTGGTTTTTAGAACCCATAGAGTAAGTTGGCCAATGGATTGGCAGGGAAAGACCCCGGGTAGTGTAAAGTGTGTTAAAGTCATTTAGAGGATAGTTAGGAAGAAGGATCTCCTCGCACCATCTGCATCCACTCACCTGAGGTGACAGGTACTCCACACCATGCCATGTTTTGATTATTTTTTATGATGCAAATGTTTGGATTGTGAGACGCATCATGACGTGGGTGTGACATTGTGCTTTGTTGTTCCATCTCTTCCTCCTTATGAGGATTGATGACGAATTGGGTGATGGCAAATTTTGGATAGAGGGATTGTGGTGACGAATTTGGTATAGAGGAAATATGGGGAGACGTGACAGTAGCGACGGATTGGTAATGTGTAGATTTTGTACATATGGGGTAAGGGCAAGGGTAGTGTAGGTGACAGGGGGGGTGACGTACGGTAGGGACGAGCTTTCTCACTTCGCCCTCCGTACGCATTTCGCCTTGCATTGCCTTATTGATGTGTACCCTTGTGACCTTACCCCTCGCTCATTTGTCTCTTTTGTCTCCCACATGACCTGTGCGCCATTGGGCGCCGAGGGGAGCATGCGTGAGTCGGCCATTGTGCGCCCGGCACTCTCAGAACCAGCTGTCTGCATCGATGCACCACATTATGGACCACATGTCTGTGGCCGAGCACCACTTATGGACCCCATGGGTTGGGGCATGGCCCCTCTGCTGGAACCGGCCATGAGGGCCCGAAATCTTGCTGGCGGGCCTTGGCCACAGGGCACCGATGCCCCACAGGTGAACCACACGTAGTCGGCCCTGTGGGCCATAAATAAAGAAAATAAAATGGACACGTTGGGCACACTTTATTGCAAATAGGCCGCCAGTAAGAAAATGAAAGAAAGACAACAACTGGAAGACAATAATAATAACCAGCAGAGGGAGCCGAAGAGCAAGAGACACCTGCAGGGTTAGGGGTTGTTGTTTTTATTTTCATGAACAATGGTGACTGCACCGATTGGTGCTTGGGTGTGTATTGGTGCGTTTTTGGGTGCTTTAATGGTGCATTGATGCAGAGCAGACTGTCTCCCCCCCAGAAAGAACAATCACAGGTCCTGGGTTAGTCTTGTAAATAAAGTAGCGTCAATTGTAAATAATGCTCCCTACCGGCTGTATGTTTAATTTGAGGATGCTTTCCGCGATTCGGTTATCCTGTGGGTGTGTTTCTGTTAGGAGAAGGGTGCAACGTCGCAGGTGGACATATTTACTCATTTGTGAACATCTGTAAAACTGTCGCACTCAGGGTTGAGTTAATAGTAGAGGGAACTACATCTGAGTGCCACACTAAAGTAGGTAAAAATTTATCGGGTTGGGACGCCCCGAGGTAGAGAAGGGTGCAATGTTGCGGATATGGGATTTGCATCCATCCATATCTGCTTGTAAATATTCCCCTATTTCCTCAATACTTCCCAACTATCCCCAATCCCCCATTCCCTAGTCCCATTTTCTGTAAACAACACTCTGTAGACCCGACCTCCCCCTATTTCCCCCATTAAATGTCGTGCCCAGGTTCACCGCATCTCATGTAAGACAACTATAGGACATCTTGCTAGTTATTCTTAGTCTATGTCAGTTAAGGACTCGTTTCCATTAATTCTGACCCTTCGTTGCACCAGAATGTGATTGTATGGCACCGTTAGGAAGTTTAGGACCTCCCAATACCTCCCCGCAGCTCTTCCTCATGGTTCAGCAACAACAACAACAACAACAACAGCAACGGCGGCGGCGTGCACAGGGAGTGCGCGTCCTCACTCCGGCTTGGTTGGTAGGGGGTGTTGGGAGGGCATGAGGCCTTCCCAATGAGCCGCCATCGAACATGTGCTCGACGGGGTTACCAAATAGGGGCTCCCTGTCAGCTCCTCATCAAGGGCAGAGCCCGGTAACCCCCGCACCCAATGGAAGCGGCGGACCGGCCCCAGGGGGGCGGAGCCAACCAGCCGAGGGCGTGTCACTCCCCGCTGAGCATGCGCAGGAAGAGGGAGGTGACGTCAGATGCGCGCTGAGCTTGGAGCAAGCGAGACGTACCCTCCGAGCGCTGTGAGGCCTCCCCGCATCCTCTGGACTGGACCGTGCTTTATCCTGTCCCCGAGCCAAGGTGCACCTTGTGCTATCGACTACCTGTCCCTTCCTGCCATCAATCCCTGTGTAAGTCAGCCTTGTTCCATTTGTCTGTGATCTGTCTGGGATAAGATAAGATTGTATTTAAGTGCCCATCTCTTCTGTGTCTTTTACCTCACTCTGCCGTGTAATCTACCCCCTTTTCTCCACCACTGTAATTATACCCTCCTCCGGAGGTCTTGAGAACTGTACCCCTTGCGTCGTTTCATCTTTCCCAGTCGTTGTGTCCTTTCCATCATTGATTTAGCATAGCGCGATTTTTTCAACGTCTGGGTGGAATCGGGGTCTAGTCGGGGAATAACTGTTCGGTCGCAGTCATACCAACCGCTCGGTCAAAAAATAACATCCAAACCGCGTCCGTAACAATATATATATATATATATTCTCAAATCAGGATCCAGATCTTCACCAAAATCTAATAGATTTTCCCCCCAACCCTGCACTTACCCTATTCCTTGTGCCAACTTTAATTGAATAACCACTTACTTTTGTTTGGCACTAATTCCTGAGTATTCAGTCTTTCCATTTGCATTGTGTTCTTTTTGTGCTGATTTCTGGCTTCTACAAGGTCAGAGTTGAAAAAATGAAAATGAACACTTGCTTCCCATTTCATGCTTACAGTTTCGTCCACTTCTCTTGCACTCCCCTCTCCGGTTGTCCATGGACCAAGACGGTTTTAAACAATCAAATGCTTTAAATAAGGTGCCATGCTTGAGAAACTAAATCTTACAAACATTTTTTCTCACCATTGATTTTGAACAACATTTTTGGCCTTAAACAAAACTGAAATAATTTTCTTTTAAATAACGTATATCATATTATTGACTTTATTGGTAAATTTGTGGCAAGATAGTTACAGAATTACCATAGGTTACCTGCGGCAAACTTGGTCCAAAGAGCACCGAGTATGGAGAACAGGTGCAACAAAAGTAGCTTTATTGGTTAATGCAATGCACTGGGAAGTTTGCCATTACTTTCCTAATGGGATTTGGATTTGAACTTGTACGTAGGAGCTTAAAATACAGAAGGACAGACATTTTGGGCAACCAAGAACCATATGTCGGCTACCTTGTTGGCTAAAATGCGAACAAGACGTCACAAATATTAAACTGCGTTCTTGTGCAGTGTCCACAGGGGGCGCTGCATTCTGGATTGCACATCATTGAGGTTGCTCAGTTGGTGTGGGAAGTATGCTCTCTTGTCTCCATTTAGGATGTTATATCGCCAAGGACAGGATTTTGGAAGACATACCTATCTAAATTTAATCTGAATGAGACTCTAGTATGTTTTGGAACAAATTTGGTGCTCACCAATGAACACACAAAATGAAAAATAATGAATGAAAGCACTTTGCAAGGAAATGAAGGGAATCTCACATGCATCCTATAAAAAACATAGGGGAAATTCCCCTGGCGCTCACCTATAATAATAATTCATTTATTTTGTATAGCGCTTTTCCAGAAGCCCAAAGGCGCTTTGACAGAGTGGAAAACATAATGCATAACAATACATGAAAACAACAATTGCAAAAAGACAAGAATCAAGAAAACAAACAGCAGCGATATACGGCATATATATAAGACAAGAATCAAAAAGACAAGACAAGAATCAATAGGGAAATATTTAAAGCAAAAGGAGGGAGAAGGAGAAGAGATAGTCAGGGGTTAAATGCTGTGGGTTGAATGTTGAATGCAGCGTTGAACAGGTGGGTCTTTAGTGATGTTTTGAATGTGGTGAGTGAGGAGGAGTCTCTGATGGTGTGAGGTAGTGAGTTCCAGAGGGTGGGAGCAGCGATGGAGAAGGCCCTGTCCCCCCAGGATCTGAATTTGGTCCGGATGGAGGGGGTCAGGAGGTTGGTACCAGCAGAGCGGAGGTTGCGGGTGGGAGTGTGTCTGGAGAGGAGGTCAGCCAGGTAGGATGGGGCCAGGTTATGGAGGGCTTTGTATGTCAAGAGGAGGATTTTGTACTGGATTCTCTGGGGGATGGGGAGCCAGTGAAGCTTGTAAAGGACGGGGGTGATGTGGTCACGGGTCCGGGAATGAGTGAGTAGACGGGCAGCGGAGTTCTGAATGTATTGGAGTTTATTGGTGATTTTTGAGGGTGAACCATAGAGGAGGCTATTGCAGTAGTCCAGACGGGAGGTGATGAAGGCGTGGATGAGGGTTTCTGCAGCCGTGGAGGAGAGGGATGAGCGGAGACGGGCAATGTTTTTCAGGTGAAAGAAGGCTGACTTTGTGATCTGTTTAGTGTATTTGTCGAAGGAAAGGGTTTGGTCAAAGATGACGCCAAGATTCCGGATGTGAGGGGAGGTGGATACTGGGATACCGTCGATGTTGAGGGCAAAGTTATGGGTGGATTTTGTGAGCGTTTTTGGGCCAATGATGATTATTTCAGATTTATCACAGTTAAGCTTGAGGAAGTTGATTTGAAGCCAGGATTTTATTTCAGTGATGCAGTTTGTCAGGATAGAGTGGGTGTTGGTGGAGACGGACTTGGTGGAGATGAAAAGCTGGATGTCATCGGCGAAGCAGTGGAATTGGAGACCATGACGGCGGATTAAGTGACCGAGCGGGGACAGGTAAAGGATGAAGAGGAGGGGGCCAAGAACTGAACCTTGGGGGACACCTTGGGGGAGGGGAGCAGTGGGGGATTTGCAGTTATTGATGGAGATGAACTGGCATCTGTCAGAGAGGTATGATTTAATCCAAGAGAGGGCAGTGCCGGTGACGTTAAAGGTGGATTCAAGTCGGGTGAGGAGGATAGTGTGATCGATGGTGTCAAAGGCAGCGCTGAGGTCGAGGAGGACGAGAATGTTGAGGTTGCCAGCGTCAGAGGAGAGGAGAAGGTCGTTGGTGATTTTGAGGAGAGCAGTTTCAGTACTGTGGTTGGAGCGGAATCCGGATTGGAATGTTTCATACAAGTTATTGGCAGAGAGATGATGTTTGAGTTGAGTGGCTACAGCGCGTTCCAAAACTTTTGACAGAAAGGGTAGGTTGGAGATGGGTCTGAAGTTGTTTAGGGTGTCAGGGTTTAGACCAGGTTTTTTTAGAATGGGGGTAACAGCAGCAATTTTGAGGGAAGGTGGGACGATGCCTGTAGACAGGGAGGAGTTTATTGTTGCAATGATAAGTGGAGAGAGAGCAGGGAGGGAGGCTTTGACAAAGCTGGAGGGGATGGGGTCAAGAGTGCAGGTGGCAGTTTTCATTCCTATGAGGAGTTCAGAGAGGTCAGTAGGAGAGATTGGGGAGAACCGAGACAGGGGATGGCAGGACAAGGGGGGGCAGGTGGTTGGAGGGGGAGCGGGTGCGGCGGTGGTCAAGCTGTTGTAGATGTTGTCAATTTTGCGTTGGAAGAATGAAAGGAAGGAGATGCAGTTGTCTACTGTGAATGACTGGGTGGTGGTGTCCAAGGGGCTGAGGAGTTTGTTTATTGTCGAGAAGAGTGCTTTTGGGTTTCCGGAGCCAGAGTGGATAATTTGAGAGTAGTAGGCAGAGCGGGCGCTGGTAGAATAAACCGTATACTGCACTGACTGAAGATTTTTCTTTTGGGTTTTTTTTGTATACAAGATTGAGGTTTGTGTAAGAACTCGCACATGAAACACACATTAGCACATACAACATAAAAAAACATAAACGGACACATAAAACAATAAAGGGAGGGTCAGACAAGATGGGGAGAGAAAGGGAAGCACACAAGCACAACAGTGGAGAACAGGGACATCGGGAGATCTGTGGAAGGGAGAGGGCTGGGGAGGGTGAGTGAAGGGGTACACAGTATAGAACAAATTACATGAGTGAGAGCAACAAATTGACACTACTAGGAATTTCAGGAATGAAGTCAGAGATTAAAAGGGGTGGATCTGGGGTGTATTAATGGGGGTAGAAAAGATCAAGTTTTTGGATGGAGGAAGATAAGAGATGGTGGTGAACAGCTGTTTTAAAGACCTGGAGGGGGGAGTGGGATTGAAGAGAGTGAGGGAGTTTGTTCCAGAGGTGGGAGAAAAGAGGAATGAAGGAGTGAAGGTGAGCAGAGAGTCTTGATTTTGGCAGTTTCACCAGAAGAGGGTTGCTGGCAGATCTTGTGCGTCCTGCAGGTATATTTGGGGGGGAAAACAGCACAAACAGATGGGGGAGCTAGGCCAGAGAGGAGTCGGTAGAAGACAAAAAGACCACCAACCTGCCTGCAGTGAGAGAGTGAAAGGCCCTCAGAATCAGTTTCATCGCGGGAGATTCCAATGCTTCTGAAAGCTTTGGTTTCTACAGCGTGAAGCCGAGCGAGGTGTGAGGCGGGAGCACCAGCCCAGAGGGAAGAACAGTATTCCATAAAGCTGCGGATGAAAGCTTTGTATGTGGTGAGGAGCTCAGAGGTGCCAAGGAAGGACGTCGCACGACAGAGGATGCCCAGTCGGCGACTGGCTTTGGAGGCCAGCTTGGAACTGTGGTTTTCCCAAGTAAGATCATGGCTGATAGTGAGGCCCAAAATCTTGAGTGACAGAACTTCTTCAAGAGGATTGTTGAGAAAGTAGATGGGAGGGTTTTCCAGACGGTCTTTTTGGAGAGACATAGTGTGAGTGTGAGATTTTTCAAGATTGAAAGACATGTTCCACTTGTTTGACCAGTTTGTGATTTTGTCCAGGTCTGCAGAGAGTGAAGAGGCTGCAGACTGCAATACTGAGGGATGAGGAATGGAGCGGCAGAGAGTGGAGTCATCAGCAAAGAGATAGAGAGGATTTTCCAGAGAGTCGGAAAGATAATTGATGAATACCAAAAAAAGCACAGGTCCCAGAACACTGCCTTGAGGAACTCCAGCCCGAACAGGAAGGGGAGAGGAGAGAATTCCATTCAGGGCCACACGTTGACTATGATCGGAGAGGAAGTCCGCAAGCCATGCATGGAGATTTCCATGTGTACCATGGGAGGAGCGTTAGGTGAGCAGAGCGGGGTGCGAGAGCCTATTGAAGGCACGAGATATGTCAAGGGAGACAGCTCTAATTTCCTGTTTGGCATTGAGGACCTCCATCCATTGTTGAGACAGCAGAAGCAGCATGTCCAGAGTGGAAGGTATTTTAAACCAATTTCAATGCTTGCTAGAAGTCAGGGCAGCATGTAGAATCATACTAACCTAATCATAAGACCACAAACAAAAAAACAAAGAAATATCCATTTTGGGGAGCAACCCCCACCCCCCCTCCTCCCACTCCGTGTACCTCCTCAGACCCCAATATTTCCAATGCCTTGAACAAACATTGGTACATCACGGATGATGAAGGTTGTGGTGAAGTTTTTTCAAAATCGTTTGTGTAGGTTCTGAGAAAAAAAAGCAAATACCTATTTTGGGGGGCAAGTACCCCCAATAGACCACCTTAAACCCCGATTTTTTTTAAATGCCAGAAACAAACTTTGGTTGAACATGGGTGTTTAAGGTTGTCGTCAAGTTTCATCGGAAGTGCATGTGTAGTTTCTGAGAAGAAAGCAAATACCTATTTTGGGGGGCAACCCCTGCCCCCCACCCCCGTAGATCCCCAAAGGGCAGATTTTTTAAAATGCCATGGACAAACGTTGGTACATCACGGGTTGTGACGGTTGTGGTGAAGTTTCTTCGAAATCGTATGTGTAGTTTCAGAGAAGAAATCAAATTCCTATTTGCAACAACACAACAAATATAATTTGTGCCAAATTTGGTCGCATTCCCATCAGCGGTTTCGGAGATGACGTTTTAAGTGTTTACGGACTGACGGACTGACGGCGCGCCATCGCATGAGCTCCCCTGAACTTCGTTCCAGGTGAGCTAACAAGGAACACATGATAAAGTTAGGGTTCAGGAGGTGTTTAGGGCATGGGGAGATCTTACAATTTATAAAGGGCCATTCAGAAAGCACTTTGTAATAACATAGTGACCAATGTTTTTGGGAGAAAAGTGGCCATAATTAACACTAGGCGCATTAGTGGCAATTATTAGCTCAACCACAGAAGGTGGACGGATGTTGTGATTTCACCCGTGTACGTCTGTCTGTTTGTCAGTTTGTGACTTGCGAAAATGGAAGAATTTTCAAATATATTGGTTGGTCTTGTGTATTATTACCTTCGCAAAAGCGGAAGGTTATGTTTTGATCGCTGTGTATTTATTTGTATGTCTGTGTGTGTGTGTGTGTGTATGTTATTCGCATAACTCAAAAAGTATTCAACCGAATTGCATGAAATTTGGTGGGATGATTGGTTATTATACGGGACACATTTGATTAGATTTTGGGAGCAATCGGGTCAAAGGTCAAGGTCAAGGTCACGAAAAGGTCAAAATCGTATTTTTACCATAGCGCGGTCAATTTTTATCCAATTGGCATGCAACTAATGCCAAAATGTTCAGAATTCAATGCCCGATCTTGTGATATACGACATGACCCAGTGAAGACATTACCCTTGTTAGCGGTTGGGGGTCAAAGGTCAGGGGGGTCACGACCTTGCAAAATGTGCGTTTTTTGTCATAACTCGGTCAATTCTTATCCGATTTGCATGAAATCAGCACCAAACTGTTCACTGTTCTGTTCCCTACACTCCCATGCCAAGTACAGAACAGTAGCTGCGGCGAAGGTATGCGCTCTACCGAGTGCCCGTTCTAGTTACCTTCGCAAAAGCGGAAGGTTATGTTTTGATCGCTGTGTATTACCGCTAGAGCTATAGATAGATGTCTGTGTGTGTGTGTGTATGTTATTCGCATAACTCAAAAAGTATTCAACCGAATTGCATGAAATTTGGTGGGATGATTGGTTATTATACGGGACACATTTGATTAGATTTTGGGAGCAATCGGGTCAAAAGTCAAGGTCAAGGTCACGAAAAGGTCAAAATCGTATTTTTACCAAGTACAGAACAGTAGCTGCGGCGAAGGTATGCGCTCTACCGAGTGCCCGTTCTAGTTCTGTCTGTTTGTATGTCTGTCTGTTTGTATGTTAATTGCCGACAGGTCACAATTTTAAACTGATCTTTACGAAACTTCACCAATTGGTAGAGTTGGTTATAATGTCATAATCAATTTTTTTTGAGCTCAAAAGGTTTAAAGGTCAACATAGGCCAAAGGTCAAGAACTTAGGGGAAATTTCTAAAATCCTCAATTTTCATCTGATTGACTTGAAATTTGAAGAGGATTTGCATATCAGGTCACTGAATTCAACCAAGTATTTTTGAGGTCAACCTCGGTCAAAGGTCAACAACTTATTTTCGGGATTTCACAAGTCATAATATCTGTTTTGAGATCTTTTTGATCTTCCATTTCCGGCCCCCTCGAGCTTGCTTCGATCTCTCCACGACATCGAAGTTTGAGTATTTTCCCACTCGTGTCTTTGTCAAATTTCCACTGGTTATTTTATTGTTTTCGTGTTATTGTGTGTTTCTAGTAGGTTTTGGTTTTGTAATTATTGCAAACTTCTGTGTAATTAGTCGTTTTTTGTTCGCACCTCATGTGCGGCCTGGTCTCTCTAGGCTCCCTCCCCCCGTCGGTATTTTGTGAATATAAGTTATTTCCTTCACTGTATTTGCCTGTTTCTTTGATTTTCTTTTCTCCCCCTACCTCCCACGAACACCCTACCACGTCTAACGTTTTAAATACAAAAAAGAAGAAGTTATTAATTCGTTCTCTCCTTGCAGACACGTGCTTGTTCTCTCGCCCCCTTGTCTCGTCTTGTGCCCCGCCCCCTTCATCTCCTTTTTCTTCCACCTCTCCAGCCTTTCCAACTCTAGTTACCTCCATACTCATTCAGCCATTTCTCCTTCTTTCTCAAATCCATGTCCTCACTTCGGGACTTTCCCAAGATTGTTTTTCACGGTTTTGTTTAAATATATTATTTAAATATGTTTAAACTTTCCCCTGCAATGTTTTATTCAGTGGTTTATTGCAACACGCTATTTTTCTTCCTATTTAAAAGGCTTTCTTCAATTTCCTCTTCAATTCATTCCACTTCAAAAAAATATTCAATCTCTTACAGTCCTTCCTTTCTACATTCTCTAAACTCACCTTCATTCCACCCCTCCTCTATAGTTTTTAAACGGATCTCTGACCTGAAAATCACAATGAACCCAGTTTGTAATAAATGTTCGTTTTTCACTAATCATCCACTTTCTAAACTCCATCCTCACCACTCCCTTTCAATTCTCCCCCCTTTCCCCTCCCCTCCTAAACTCCCTCCACGCCCCTCCACTCCTAAACTCCCCACTTGACCCCTCCCCTCCAAAACTCCCCCCTCACTTCTCCCCTCCAAAACTCCACCCTCAACTCTCCCCTCCAAAACTCCCCCCTCACCCCTCCCCTCCAAATCTCCCCCCTTGCCCATCCCCTTCATAACTTCCCTCCAGCCCCTCCCCTTCAAATCTCACCCCCCCCCCCACCATCTTTCTTTAATTCTCCCCCGTCCTCCTCCAACCCACTTCGTCTCCCTTCTGTCTCATACCTCCACCTCCTCCAACCTTCTACTTTGCTCTGCTCCCCCTCAAACCACCCCTCACTGTGCCTCATCTCATCATCATAAAATCTTTTGTCTTCCTCATCCTTCCCTTTCTCCTAACTCTTCTGCAATCACTGACACCCTATCAACAGCTCTCCCTACCTCCCCCTCTCACCCTTCATCTTACCCTACCCCTCCCCGCCCCTGTCCTGCACCCGATGCTCCCCACCCTCTTCCTTAACGGTATGGACCTCAAACATCCGGGGCCTTCGCTCAAACCTGATTGGTCTCTCCATACAGGTTGCTTCTGACAAACCAAACGTAATCTGCTTAACAGAAACATTCCTCCTTCAAGATGTTTCTGATTCCTTAACATATCTTCCTGGTTACTCCCTCCTCCGGTATGATAGACCTCGTCCTGGTGGTGGGGTTGCTATCTTTATCAAAAACTATTTTCCTCACTCTCCTTGCACTGCCATCTCTGCACCCCATCCCCAGGAGTACCTCTGGCTACGGCTTCCTCTCCGCTCCCACCTTTTGTTCATATGTGTTCTGTACCGTCCACCAAACAGTGATGACTCCATTTACATTTCGCTGTCTGACAACATGGAACAACTTCCATCAACTCATCCCAACTCTCTCTTCCTCATATGTGGCGACTTCAACTGTCATCATGCCAGCTAGCTGGGTGTGGATACCTCTCTCACCAGCCATGGCATCTCAGCAAAGGACTTCTGTGACTCATTGGGACTGACGCAATCTGTCAATTTCCTGACCCGGATCTCAGTCAATGGAGCATCTTCTCTTCTAGACTTGATTATGACAAACTTCCCTGCAAATGTCTGCTGCTCTTCTGCTCCAATCGGTTCTTCTGATCATTTGCTTGTTAAAGTGGAAATCTCTCTGTCCATTTTCAGAGAGCCTCCTCAGCGCCGACGAGTCTGGCATTTCACTCAGGCTGACTGGCACGGTCTTCAAGCAGCCATCAATAATCTGGACCTGGTCTCCCATCTCTGCTGCCTCTGGCATCAACTCTTCCTGGGAATTCTTCCAAAGTAAACTGCTCTCTCTCATGCACAGATTTATCCCATCCCAACTTCAGTTGTCATACCCATCCTCCCGTCCATGGTACACTGAATCTTGTGGTGAGGCAGTTGCCCTGAAACAACTTGCCTTTGCCTCCTGGAAGGAAAATCCAATGGAAGGCAATCTCATTTCCTTTCACAAAGCCCGGAACAAGTGTGTGTCTACCCTCAGGAGAGCCAGGAAACAATATCTCTCTACTCTCAAGAGTGAACTCTCAAACCTGCCTCCTTATTCCAAACCGTGGTGGCATCTTGTCAAATCTGTTTCTGGTGTTGTTCCCCCTCCATCCCCTCTCTTACCTCAAACGGCTACACAGCTGACTCCACACATGAAAAAGCTTAATGCCTCATCTCTGTGTTTGCTTCAAAATCTTGTGTTCCAAACCCGTCTCTCTCTGTACCCACCATACCTAGTCGTACCCAGCTACTCCTCGACTCTGTGGCCTTCTCTCCTGACAAGGTGGAGAAGTTTCTGTCAAACCTCGACTCTGATTCTGCAACTGGACCAGACGGCATCAGCCCAAGGGTCCTAAAATCCTGCTCTGCTGCTCTTTCACACCCTCTCTCTATTCTCTTCACCCTCTCTTTTGCTCAAGGTCATCTCCCATCAGTTTGGAAATCAGCCAACATTACCACTTTACACAAAAAGGTGCAAAAACAGATACTTGCAACTACAGACCAATCAGCCTTCTCCCAATTATCAGCAAAGTCATGGAATTGATCATTGCTTCGGATATCAAATCCTTCCTCTTCTCCAATGGCTTGATCTCTGATAATCAATTTAGTTTCAGACCAGGTCATTCTACTCTGGACATGCTGCTTCTGCTGTCTGAACAATGGATGGAGGTCCCCAATGCCCAACAGGAAATCAGAGCCGTCTCCCTTGACATATCACATGCCTTTGATACGGTCTGGCACCCCGCTCTGCTCACCAAACTCTCCTCCTTTGGTATCCATGGAAATCTCCTCGCATGGCTTGTGGACTTCCTCTCTGGTCGTAGTCAACGTATCTCTGGTCCCTGAATGGATTTCTCTCATCTCCCCTTCCTGTTCAGGCTGGAGTTCCCCAAGGCAGTGTTATGGGCCCTGTGCGTTTTCTGGTCTTCATCAATGATCTCTCGGACTCTCTGGAAAATCCTCTATCTCTTTGCTGATGACTCCACTCTGTGACGCTCCATTCCTCATCCCTCAGATCGGCAGTCTGCAGCCTCCTCACTCTCTGCAGACCTGGACAAAATCACAGACTGGTCAAACAAGTGGAACATGTCTTTCAATCCTGACAAATCTCACACTCTTACTGTGTCTCTCCGAAAAGACCGACTGGAAAACCCTCCCATCTACTTTCTCAACAATCCTCTCCAAGAAGTTCTGTCACTCAAGCTTTTTTGTCTCACTATCTGCGATGATCTTTCCTGGGAAAACCACATTTCCAAGCTGGCCTCCAAAGCCAGTCGCCGAATGGGCATTCTCCGTCGTGTGAAGTCCTTCCTTGGCACACCTGAGCTCTTCGTCACCTTGGCACCTAGTGCTTACACAACATATTTATTGTTTGTCTGTCTGTGAGCAGGATATCTCAAAAAGTTATTCATGGATTCAGACAAAACTTGGTGGAAATGTTGGTTTTGTGACAACAACAAGTTGATTAGATTTTGGTGAAGATCAGGATTCGGATCTGGATGCTAGAATTTTTTTGTGATTCTTCACCATTGATAGATAGGACCAAACCGATATATAGGACGATATCCCTAAACATTGTGGACGGATTTGTACGAAACTTGGTCGACAGGTTGGGTGTGTGACGAGGATGAATTGATTCGATTTTGATGAAGATCCTGATGTAGATACGGCCTAACAGTGGTATACAAAACGTAAATTGTTCATCTTGGCAGAGGTGCCCCAGAAGCACAAACCCAATCATGTTCGTGCCCCAGAAGCTTGTGCCCCTTAACATAAATCCAGCCATGTTTGTGCCCTAGAACCACAAAAACAACAACATGCAAACACATCCACTCACCCCCACACATGCACTACCAGATCATGAGCGAATAATAAAACGAGCAGAGCAGACTATTGATGATGCAATTTGACATTTATTGCTTAATGTTTTGCACAATAAAAACGCTCCTAAATTACCATGCACACCAGTACATGTGACCGGAAATGAGGGTTACTTCGGGAATAAAAGTGCATATGTGCGGAGACGTTGTCTTTTGGCCTGAGGATGCTCGCTGCGAAGCGGGTGAAGTGTCACCTGAGACCAGGTCTGCTCTTGCTTATTACTTGAATTTGAGTAGATCTAGTTATGTTTTTGCCTGGATGCGCATTTCTTCTTTTTAAAAATGTATAATCCTAACTGGCCCTTTTTTCATATCCTTACCTTTGTTATTTCTTCTTAATCTCCTTTATAGTGCCTGGAAAGGCTATCGGGCTTCAAGTTTAGGCAGGAAAACATTCAAGCCTTTCTCAGGGGTCTTGCCGCTCCGCAATTCGGGTGAAAGGTTAGGGAAGGTGATTGCCCTGCCCACCATTTAAGTAATGGGCCAATAGTGAGAGGGAAGGGATGGGCGCGAATTATTCAAGGTTATAAAAGGCAGGCTCAATCAGAATCGGGGAGGAGAATTCAGACACCACCATGGAAGGCTGCAAAAACCTGAGATTGCAGAAAGAAAGCTTCACCCATCCAGCCGCTGCAATGCCTCGTTCCACCTACACCTATCCCACTCCACCGTGTCATCCCTCCCTTCGCCCATGAGGAATGATTGGCACAACCAATCAGGGAGACCTTGGAACAACTTACAGGTTTGACATACCTCTATTTTTGTCTCATGGATTTCCCGTCTTCCTAATGCCGTAGGACTGAAGGCCTATTAAGGACTTAGATAATTAAGTCTCTTACGATCATTTGTTTGGTTTGTGGATGCGTACGGGAAATTATTTATAAATCATTGCTGTTAAAATATTTTGCTTGTTATGTATTGCCATCCCTTTTGTTGTTACCAATGTATTTTACAAACCTGACTACGTCTCTGGGTGTCTCCTGTTTGTTCTGACGGTTTCATCTGGTGGTTGGGTACATCTTGTTGAAGGCTAATTTATTGTATTTAACACCCCGAGAGACACTCGCGTCGCTTGACTCGGTTGCTCGACTGAAGATCAAGATCTCTCACGTGATTGCCGATCAGCACTACACTCGCTCAATTTAGGGATTTCAATATGTACGGTAACACAGGTTTGGGCGCGAGATTCCAGCAGGAAGACCTTTAAATGGGTGACACGACTCACCGTATATGAACTGGGAAACCGGAACAGTCTGGCGGCTGCAACAATATATTCAACGAGATTTGTGCCTCCTCTACCTGTGTCCACCATGCATGCACTGGCCTAAACCCACAGTTCCCCCCTCTGTGTGTACATCATAATGGATGGCACCTCAGGTTGAAGTTCTGAGATAAAAAAAAAAGAAGAAAGAAATTGTCTCTAATACACCCAAAGGCAGAAAACAACTAGATGGTATTCATAGAATACTTACCCTGCTCAGTCAACTTGGTGCGATCCAACTTTTATGTTTTTGAACAGTTTTTTTTCTTTGATCCAATATGGCTTCCAGACCACATGAGAGATCACATCATACATTTATATTCTCTAACAATATGACCCTACTGCAAAGCCGCAATGAGCCGGCGAAGCCAAAGCCTCTTGCCACTATTTTACCCATCACTATGGCATCAGTAGGTTAGGTAGTTGGTAGTAGGTAGGTGTAGTAGGTACCGTACCCAGGGGCGCTGTAAGGAGGGGGGGGGGGGGGAGTTAGGATGATTCCAAGGGCCCTGCACTGACAGGGGCCCTATAAATTATTAGACCATCAGGTAAAAATGTGCGCGTGCTTCATAGGGGCCCATTGTGATATCTTTTCATGGGGCCCAAAATCCCTGGCGGCGCCCCTGACCGTACCTAGTTCAAAATGACACCATTTGCATTCTGGATGAGATTAAAATTTATAAAATTTACTTCTTGATTAATTCGGTGAATTCCGTCTCAACTTCGGATATTTCTGGCCGTGAAAAACTATCCCCTACGGGCGCGAGATTTCAAAAAAATCATTCTTCGTCAATTTTAGAATATTTGACGCCGTCTTCAGCCTCCGAAACGCGGTAATAAGCTTTTTTGAAACATTTTTTCAAATGCACGAATCTCATTGGTTCCGGTGTTTGGTGAAGATTTTCGTTGAAGATAACCAGGGCCCGTGCGGGCCAGGGGGAACGAGGTTGGTCTTAAAGTATTTTAATTACAAATTAGAGGTGCATAGGATTGTGAATAAAACAAGGATGGGTGAAACAAACTCCTATTGAACTTTTTCGCAATTTTTTATGCATACTTCCACATCCGCAAGATGGCGGCCTCCATGGAGCGATTTGGTGCGTCAAAGCTTCGAAATTCTCAAAGGATCCAGCAAAATCTGGTTTTTCAACATAATACGCGTCCATTCACAACACCGGCTTCACCGGCTACTTGTACCCGACTGCAAAGCCGCAATGAGCCGGCGAAGTCAAAGCCTCTTGCCACTATTTTACCCATCACTATGGCATCAGTAGGTTAGGTAGTTGGTAGTAGGTAGGTGTAGTAAGTACCGTACCTGGTAAGACTTGGTAAAAGAGAAGAGCAGACAGTCCTCCCCAATACCTACATACAATAAATGTCACAAGAAGCTTAAGGAAGTAACTATACGATGTGCTAGCTTAGGGCCTATTTTAAGAAATTTTAACTGGGCTTAATATACGTTTTCACAGTATGTGTGTAGTCTTCTAACTTCAGTCGCTGTCAGGACTGGTTCTCTCCGAGCACTGCAGCTTCATCCACCAGTAGAAGTTAGCTTGCAGTAAGATCAGTGCCGACAGATCAGACGATAGCGCCGTTTCAACGGCAATGTGTGACTGTCGTTAATCAAACCGTGTCGATGGCGCTGATTGGTCAGCTCACAAAATTTCGCAAATTCAGACCTAAAATGACATAGACGGGTCAATATATGAAAAATAAGGGCCTAACCCCAAAAAAAATTATAATAAAGGTTTTTTTTGTTTTAGGTGTATCATTAGGTTGTACTAGACCCCTGAAAAAAAGTTTACTAAAATTTGACTCCGGGAAAGTGGTTAATTAGCATATTTTCAAAATGGCACCCCCAAAATTTTCAATGTACAGAAAAAAAATTTCTTGTTCAATTTAGACCCTATAAATGTATTACAAATAGATAGAAACATGGTTGCTTTACCTAATGAACACATCAGAAAATTTCTATGACGTCATTGTGACGTCATAATGACGTTGCTGTCTCAATTACGTCATATGATATCATGAATCATTACTGTTTTTCCTTACTACCAAGACTTAAATAAATATTTTTTGTTTCAGGATTTGAAACTGGATAACGGAGAGCTTGACGAAGACGTCTGCCCAATTTGCAAAGCGAGTTTGGAAGACGCCAAGGACACTGATGTTTCCAAACTTTCAAGGAAGGGTGTTGAAAAAATCAACAAATCAAGCCAAGAAAGGGGTTGTGATGATGTTGTCGCAAGACCAAACCAACGAGTACACAAGAAATGTCGATCCTCGTGGACAAATGAAAAAGCAATCAAACAGGCTTTAAAACGTTCTTCTGAATCATCATCACCTGTAAAGAAGAAGAGCCGCCGTATTAGCTTAGGGCCATATGACCCTAAAAAGGACTGCCTCTTCTGTGGCCATGAAATTTCTAAGGGTACTCATGGACATGATGAAAGTGCCGGTAAGATTCTCACTGACTGTTTCCCTCAGACGATAGTTAAACATTGCAAAGAAAGACACGATGATTGGGCGCATATTGTTCAGGGTCGAATTGAATATCTTGGTACAAATTTGCAAGCTTCTGACTGTGTTTACCATAAACGCTGCAATACCTACTTTCGATTGGGGCAGGAAATGCCAGACCAGTTTCGATCAGAGGCAGTGCAAAAACCAAAACACATCGGGCGGCCCACAAACGAGGACCAGCGACAAGCATTTGTGACAGTTTGTGAATATTTGGAAAGCAATGATGAAGAACAAATTACGATATCTGAACTTGTGAGCAAAATGGGTGAATACTTACTTGAAGAAGACTCTGTGCCATATGGAAGTCAATATTTGAAGCAAAAACTGATAGAACGCTACAATGATTCTATATGCATAGCGGAAGTAGAAGGGCTTCAGGATATAGTGACGATGAGGGGGAAAACTGCAAAAATACTTCGTACCTATTTCGAGACTTCAAAAGATGGTGATTCCGAAAGTCAGAAACGTGCAATCATTGCTACAGCTGCCAAGCTCCTGAAGTGCGATATCAAGACTGAAATCCCATCAGTCACTGATCGATATCCTTCTTCGCAGAGCCTCAAACTAGACACTACATTAGATTACTTGCCGATTTCACTGCGTACCATGTTGAATAAACTGTTTGTGGGGACAGATAAAGATGAAAAAGTTGCTGCTATCGGGCAGTCAATAATACAAGGTGTTTGCCCGCGGGCACTTGTAGTGCCACTTCAAATAGGACTTGCTACTCAGCTACACCATGTCTATAAGTCACGATTTCTCATTGACACCTTGTCTGTGATGGGGTTTAGCTCTTCTTATGGGGAGGTGCAGAGATTCTTGCAAAATGCTGCTGATGTGGTTGCACCAGAGTTACTTGGGAAAGGATCATCTGGTACAGTATTATTCGCTGCTGATAATGTTGACCACAATATCATAACTCTGGATGGAAAAGGAACCTTCCATGGAATGGGAATGGTGGCAGCAACAACACCAGGACAGGTGACAACCCATGTTGTCAATAGGAAAAACGTTTCCAAATTGAATGTGAAAGAAATGTCACGGGTTGATATCATTGATTATCGCTTCTCCACATTTGCACGTCGTACATTATGTTTGAAAAACTTCCAGAACTTCACTGTCCTGTCCCAGTTGTAGACATTCTATGGGAGCTCTCATTCTGTTTCCACATGGACACACCCAACTGGCAGGGAATGATGAACATAGTTCATAGCGTATCTGACCACCCTGGAAAATCATCTGTCACATTCCTACCAATGATCGACATGTATCCAAGTGAGCCAACTTGCATACTCTCCACACTTAGTTTCATTTGTGACCTAGCAGCGAAACACAAGATTGCGCCAATCGTGACATTCGACCAACCCTTGTTCTTTAAGGCCTCGGAAATAATCTACAATTCACCAGAGTGGAGCCACCTGAAGAACATTACGTTGATGTTAGGAAGTTTCCATACGTTGATGAACGTGCTCGGTGCTATTGGCACACATCGCGGGTTTTCGGGATGGGAAAGAAAACATTCTTTGAGAAAGTTGCCAAAGGGGATGAACAGTTAAAATCCTGTGCACTTGCTTTTACCAAACCTGGCCAGACAGCGGACACAATAGAACAGCATGGTAACCAGTCGATGGTTTTACTGTTTTCCGGAAAGCAAACGGATTATCTTGCTTCTTTGCGACATTCGGTGTTTAAAAAGAAAGTGGTTTCAGCATCATCCTTTGTTGCGCCTGCTAGACTCCCACCAACTGCATCTGCGACAAAATTCCATTCCCTGCGTGCGTACTATCAAATAATGACATGGCTAGGACTTGAGAGCAATTTGGATGCCACTGACTGGGGTTGGAAAATTGAGGACAATCAATTCGCACCAGTTATGACCGCAAAAAACCCTGCGCCGGACAATTTGTTAAAGATTGTGCATTGCAATTGCACGACCGCTTGCACAACACAGCGCTGTACATGTAGGAGGTACGGTTTACCTTGCACCTCTGCTTGTGGAGAATGCCAACTTGAATCCTGTGAAAACCCAAACAACGTTCGTCCAATGGATCAAGATGACACAGAAGACAGTGACGATGATGACTAATGGTATGTGACAGTCATAACTTAAAGGCTCTTAGTGGTTTCTGACATTCAGTGTGTTATGGACGAGTTTGATTTCATTGCCTATTTCTGTAAGGACAACCAGCTGACATGATATTTCCCTTCATATGGTCATACGGTGAGGCAGGGATTTGTTCCTAGGTTGCATGGTGTCATGACGTCACTACCAATAACCATGTATTATTCACAGACCTTTCAGAAAATACTGTATTGTATAGGCAGATCAAATTTTCAAAATTTTTTTTCACAAAGTGTGTATTTGTTGAAAAAAGTTGATAAAAATGCATGTATTATTCATTGTCGTCATCATTGACGTCATAATGACGTCATAGAAGTTTTCTGATGTGTTCATTATGTAAACCAACCATGTTTCTATCTATTTGTAATACATTTATAGGGTCTAATTTGAATTATAAAAAAGTTTCCTGTACATTGAAAATTTGGGGGGGGTGCCATTTTGAAAATATGCTAATTAACCACTTTCCCGGAGTCAAATTTTGGTAAACTTTTTTTCAGGGGTCTAGTACAACCTAATGATACACCTAAAACAAAAAAACCTTTATTATAAATTTTTTTGGGGTCAAACCTTACATTGACCCGACTAACACCATTTGCATTCTGGATGAGATTAAAATTGATAAAATTTACTTCTTGATTAATTCGGTGAATTCCGTCTCAACTTCGGATATTTCCGGCAGTGAAAAAATTATCCCCTACGGCCGCGAGATTTCTAAAAAATAATTCTTCGTCAATTTTAGAATTTTTTTTTTTTTTTTTTTTTGTATACAAGATCGAGGCTCGTGAAAGAGCGAACATTAATCACACAGAAAGACAAACCGACACATAAAACATATAACATAGGGAGCGGTAGACAAGATGGGGAGAGAGGGGGAAGGACACAAACACAACATTTGAGAGCAGGGACCGAGAGACATGGAGACATCGAGAGATCTGAGAGAGGGCGAGGGCTTTGGGGGGGGGGGGGGCGTGGGAAGGGGGCGGTGGGAGAGGTATAAAACATATGGACACTGCCAGGACTTCCAGGAAAGAAGTTGGAATTTCAAACAAGGTGGATCTGGGGTGAATTAGCGGGGGTAGAAAAGATCAAGGTTTTGGATGGGGGAAGATAAGAGATGGTGGTGAACAGCTGTTTTAAAGACCTGGAGGGAGGAGTGGGATTGAAGGGAGTGAGGGAGTTTGTTCCAGAGGCGGGAGAAAAGAGGAATGAAAGAGTGAAGGTGAGCAGAGAGCCGAGATTTCGGCAGTTTAACCATCAGAGGGTTGCTGGCAGATCTTGTGCGACCTGTAGGAATATTTGGGGGACAGAGCACAGAGAGAGCTGGGGGTGCAAGGCCGGAGAGGAGTCGGTAGAAGACAGAAAGACCACCTACCTGCCTGCGGTGAGTGAGTGAAAGTCCCTCAGAGATAGCTTCATCGCGGGAGATTCCAATAATTCTGAAAGCTTTGGTTTCAACAGCGTGAAGCC
Source organism: Myxine glutinosa (assembly GCF_964187855.1). NCBI lineage: Eukaryota > Metazoa > Chordata > Myxini > Myxiniformes > Myxinidae > Myxine > Myxine glutinosa. The sequence goes on along the minus strand of NC_136263.1, from coordinate 90,441,957 downwards.
GAGCTAGGTGTGAGGCAGGAGCACCGGCCCATAGGGGAGAACAGTATTCCATTGAGCTGCGGATGAAAGCCTTGTATGTGGTGAGGAGCTCAGGTGTGCCGAGGAAGGACTTCGCACGACGGAGGATGCCCAGTCGGCGACTGGCTTTGGAGCCAGCTTGGAAATGTGGTTTTCCCAAGAAAGATCATGGCAGATAGTGAGACCCAAAATCTTGAGCGACAGAACTTCTTGGAGAGGATTGTTGAGAAAGTAGATGGGAGGGTTGTCCAGTCGATCTTTTCGGAGAGACATAGTAAGAGTGTGAGATTTATCAGGATTGAAAGACATGTTCCACTTGTTTGACCAGTCTGTGATTTTGTCCAGGTCTTCAGAGAGTGAGGAGGCAGCAGACTGCCGATCTGAGGGAAGAGGAATGGAGCGGCAGAGAGTGGAGTCATCAGCAAAGAGATAGAGAGGATTTTCGAGAGAGTCAGAGAGATCATTGATGAAGACCAGAAAAAGCACGGGGCCCAGAACACTGCCTTGGGGAACTCCAGCCTGAACAGGAAGAGGAGATGAGAGAAACCCATTCAGGGCCACACGTTGACGACGACTAGAGAGGAAGTCCGCCAGCCATGCGTGGAGATTTCTATGGATACCAAAGGAGGAGAGTTTGGTGAGCAGAGCGGGGTGCCAGACCGTGTCGAAGGCACGTGATATGTCGAGGGAGACAGCTCTAATTTCCTGTTTGGCATTGAGGACCTCCATCCATTGTTGAGACAGCAGAAGCAGCATGTCCAGAGTAGAGTGACCTGGTCTGAAACCAAATTGATGATCAGAGATCAAGCCATTGGAGAAGAGGAAAGATTTCATATCCGAAGCAATGATGGATTCCATGACTTTGCTGATAATTGGGAGAAGGCTGATTGGTCTGTAGTTGCTAGGATCTGTTTTTGCACCTTTTTTTGTGCAAAGCGGTGATGTTGGCTGATTTCCAAGCAGATGGCAGTTGACCTTGAGCAAAAGAGAGGGTGAAGAGAACAGAGAGAGGGTGAGATAGAGCAGCAGAGCAGGATTTTAGGACCCGTGGGCTGATGCCGTCGGGTCCAGTTGCAGAATCAGAGTCGAGGGTTGACAGAAACTTTTCCACCTTGTCAGGAGGAAAGGACACGGAGTCCAGGAGCAGCAGGGTACGACTGGGTATGGTGGGTACAGAGAGGGATGGGTTTGGGACACAAGATTTAGAGGCAAACACAGAGTTGAGGCATTCAGCTTTTTCACGTGCGGAGTCAGCTGTGTAGCCGTTTGAGGTAAGGGAGGGGATGGAGGGGGAACAAACACCAGAAACGGATTTGACCAGACGCCACCAGGATTTGGAAGAGGGAGACAGATAAGAGAGTTCGGTCTTGAGAACGGAGAGATATTGTTTCCTGGCTCTCCTGAGGGTGGACACACACTTGTTTCGGGCTTTGTGAAAGGAAATGAGATTTCCTTCCGTTGGATTTGCTTTCCAGGAGACGAAGGCAAGTTGTTTCTGGGCAACAGCCTCACCACAAGATTCCGTGTACCATGGACGGGAGGAAGGGTATGACAACTGAAGACGAGATGGGATAAATCTGTGCATGAGAGAGAGCAATTTACTTTGGAAGAATTCCCAGGATGAGTTGATGTCAGAGGTGGTAGAGATGGGAGACCAGTCCAGATGATTGATGGCTGCTTGAAGACCGTGCCAGTTGGCCTGAGTGAAATGCCAGACTCGTCGACGCTGAGCATTTGACGCCGTTTTCACCCTCTGAAACGCGTAATAAGCTTTTTTGAAATATTTTTTCAATTGCTCGAATCTCATTGGTTCCGGTGTTTGGTGACGATTTTCGTTGAAGATAACCAGGCGGGCCAAGGTTGGTCTTAAAGTATTTTAATTACAAATTAGAGGTGCATAAGATTGTGAATCAAACAAAGACGGGTGAAACAAACTCCTATTGAACTTTTTCGCAATTTTTTATGCATACTTCTGCATCCACAAGATGGCGGCCTCCATTGAGCGATTTGGTGCGTCAAAGCTTGGGATTCTCAAAGGATCCAGCAAAATCTGGTTTTTCAACATAATACGTACATGTTCATTCACAACATATTCGCCAGCTATAATTGTTGTGTAGATCATCTATATAAATAAAACACAGTTTGTGTGTGTGTGTGTGTGTGTGTGTGTGTGTGTGTGTGTGTGTGTGTGTGTATGTGTGTATGTGTGTATGTTACCGATAGACTCCTAAACGGAGAGGCTCACGTGCTTGATATTTGGCATAGACATGGCCATTGAGCCTGGGAAGGACATGGCCTACCTAAAAATATTTGATGAGATCCATATTTTTTTATTCATATTTACCTCAGCGCATTTCAGCGAGGAACATTATACACAGAATCTCAGCCGGTGCCAGAGCAGCTCGCTGATTCGCTCAGAGCGATCACGTGATGTTCCATCCTCGCTGCCAGACCACTGAACGGAAAATATATAGAATGACCTTTGCCATTCACACCACATAAGTGGATATGCAGCTACTGGGCGCCATCTTTGTTGGCACTCGATGCTGGGCGATGGTGATTTCCGTCACGCGTTTGCACGTAATTCAGAGCAAAAAGCGATTGCGTTTTTCACCTTTTGTGCGGTCGTGTTTTGTGTCGATTTTTGTCGATTTTGTGTGATATGAATTAAACGTCTTTGCAACAGCTGTGAAATGTCTTTCCACAACCTTTCCTTAACCGATTGGAGCCGTTCATTGCCGCACAAAATGGCATTTTAACAGTTGTCTCGCTTTTAAAATCTGGGACACGTTCAAAACAAACGAGATCCGCGAAGCGAGTTGGTCGAGTCATGTTAACCAAGATGACGACACGGCGGCTACACTTTTCACGGAGTATGAGCGTTCTATATATTTTCAATTCAGTGTGCCAGACTCGCTCACGTACTTGATTTGTGGCATAGACATGGCCATTGGGCCTTCACGGTGTAATTTGTGCGAGGCTTTTGTCCGAGTGAGCTTGAATCGAGAGGGCGAATGTACGGGTTGGGAATGTACGGGTCTCCCTTCCCCCGCCCGGCAACGCCTGTACTGGAGGGCGTCACAGGATCGGTGAGTCTCCAAAATCCGCTTCGTGCTGTTGTTGCGAAGATGCAGGACGATGTCGCGATTGTTGTGCTGCTCTCCTCCCATGAGAACTGCAACGTCATTGTTGACTGGTCCTCCCCTTCCTCCCCTCCCTTTCCCCCTCCCCCCCTCTCCCTCCCCTTCCCTCCCTCCCCTCCATCCTCCCATTCCCTTCCCCCTCCCCTCCTCCTCCTCCTCCCCCTTCCTCTCCCCTCTCCCTCCTCCTCCCTTTCCCCTACCCCTTCCCCCTCCCCTTGCCCCTCCCCTTCCCCATCCCCCTCCCCCTCCCCCTCTCCTCCCCTCCCCCCTGTTCCCCTCCCTTCCCCTTCCCCCTCCTTTCCCCCTCCACCCTACCCCCTCCCTTTCCCCCTCCCCTCCCCCCTCCCCTCCCCCCTGCCCTCCCCCCTCCCCTCCCCTTCCCTCCTCCTCCCCTCCACCTCCCCTTCCTTCTGCCCCTCCCCCTCCCCTCCCCTCCCCTCCC
>NC_136263.1:90380691-90438154 GCF_964187855.1 Myxine glutinosa | reverse complement strand
GACCAATCGTTGTCCCTGTCGAATTACGACGTCATAATTATGGCACCAATGACGTCATCGTTAACACCACCTATTCCGCATGCAGAGTTCTTTACAATGAAGCACGTTTCAAGTTTTTTTCCATGGAGTGGTTTCAGAGATATATAGATGCAAAGTTTTACCAAGATGACGCCTGTACCAAGTGACCTATGTAGCTATGCCGCTATAATTATCATGAAAATATTACACAGGAGGAGAGGAAGTGCTCCTTTGGTGAAATTTTCATGTCAATCGTACCAAGAATTGCAGAGAAAAAAAATCATACTGATCGAATCAAGCATTGCACTTGTCAAATTATGACGTCATATTTAAGGTACTGGTGACATCATCATTAACACATCTTATTCCCAATGGGAGTATTTGACAATAAGCATTGTTTCAACTTTTTCCATTGAGCGGTTAGATATAGAGGTGCAACGCTTATCGATTTTTCCAAGATGGCGCCTGTACCACGTGACATATGTCACAATTATCATTTTAAAAAATCTACAGGAGAAGGCTCTCATATGGTACAAATGTAGTGGCCATTAGACTAACAGTTGCAGAGGGAATTTTTTTTCTCATACTGATCAGATCAAGCGTTGTACTTTTCGAATTATGACGTTATAATGAAGGCAGCAATGACATCATCATCAACATATCTTATTCCACATGGGGAAGACTTGACAATGAGCCATGCTTCAACTTTTTTCATTGAGTGGTTTGGGAGATATATAGGTGTAACGTTTTTCAAGATGGCGTCTGTACCACGTGACCTATGACGTCATAATTATGAATAAAAATATTCTACAGGCGGAGGTAAAATTTCGTGTCAATCGGACCAACGGTTGCCGAGAAAATAAATTTTAAAAATGCAGACACGCCACACGTACGCACGCCACACGTACGCACGCCACACGTATGCACGTACGCAACCGAATGCCTAACCCCGCTTTTCGCTTCGCGAGCGCAAGGTAATAAGTATAGGGTTCGTGCTCACAGAGGGATCATTTGTGGGAGGAGTTGCAGCTTCCTATGCATGAAGAGTCAATCACGATGTTTCGACAGGTGTCGCATGGAGACTGGACCGGGATGGGAGGGAGGAGGAGTGGATGGTTCAGCAAGCAGATTACCCCGTTCTGATGGTCTTTAATAAGATGGATCTTCACTGACGATAGAATAGCGACATGACAATTCCCTTGAGTTAGCTCGTTTTACCAAAGCTTACACCTAATCCAAGCCCTAATAGTGCTACCTTCAGCTGGATTTATAACATAATCTCCGGGATTCCAGTGTTCTATCCATACAACTAGACCACGATCGAGATGTAAATTTTGCAACACAGACTTAATGGATTAAACTATTTTACCTGTCAAGAATACCTCGTGATTGTGAGAATACTGCAATTTTTATATATTATTGTTACTTTCTTTATTATCTTTATTCGGAATTGCAGGCATTAATATTCACAATAACAAAAGCTTCAGCAGAGGTAGACGTGTATTATTGCATTTACAGCCCATCAATATGACAGTATACCAGTTGGGTGTTGATGTACAAAACTTCGAAGCAGTCACCTCGTGGATGGCCGGCTTAATGCCAAATCGTGTCGCTAACACGCCCGAGTGGATAATGCGCAAGTGTGCTGAATTAGATAGAAACCCCATCGGTAATAAATCAGGGAATTAACCGAATTCAGATTCTCAAGGAAAATCCAATTATTCCGAAACGAGCGAAGATGTGCAGGAGGGGGATGCGGCACTGGGGCAGCCACGCAGTCTTATGAAATAAGGATTTATTTACTAGTAAAGACTGAGGCGCGAGATATTTACAGAATGATGAGGAGGCCGACAGATAGACGATGAAAGACGATGGTAATAATATATAGATGAAAAATCACTCATAGAGCAACACTTGGCAGAAGAGAAAAAAGCAGAATGGCACTCAGTCGAGCATTCTTTTGACCTCACAAATAATAATTGGTGGTTGAATTCAGTTAGCTGATATGAAAATCCAATTAAAATTTCAAGTCAATCAGATGGAAATTGAGGATTTTAGAAATTTGAAAAAAGTGGTTGACCTTTGGCCTATTGTTGACCTTTTGGCCTATGCTGATCTAAACAAAATAGTTGGTGGTTGAATTCAGTTAACTGATATGTAAATCCTTTTCAAATTTCAAGTCAATCGGATGAAAATTGAGGATTTTAGAAATTCGGAAAAAGTGGTTGACCTTTGGCCTATGTTGACCTTTTGGCCTATGCTGATCTCAAAAATAGTTGGTGGTTGAATTCAGTTAGCTGATATGTAAATCCTTTTCAAATTTCAAGTCAAACGGATGAAAATTGAGGATTTTAGAAATTTGAAATGTTTTTTTTTTTTTTTTTTTTTGTATACAAGATCGAGGCTCGTGAAAGAGCGAACATTCATCACACAGACAGACAAACCGACACATAAAACATATAACATCGGGAGCGGTAGACAAAATGGGGAGAGAGAGGGGGAATGACACAAACACAACTTTTGAGAGCAGGGACCGAGAGACATGGAGACATCGAGAGATCTGTGAGAGGGAGAGGGCTTTGGGGGGGGGGGGGGCATGGGAAGGGGGGCATGGGAAGGCGGGGGCATGGGAAGGGGGGGGGGGGTGGGAGAGGTATAAAAAATATGGATACTGCCAGGACTTTCAGGAAAGAAGTTGGAATTTCAAACAAGGTGGATCTGGGGTGAATTAGTGGGGGTAGAAAAGATCAAGGTTTTGGATGGGGGAAGATAAGAGATGGTGGTGAACAGCTGTTTTAAAGACCTGGAGGGAGGAGTGGGATTGAAGGGAGTGAGGGAGTTTGTTCCAGAGGCGGGAGAAAAGAGGAATGAAAGAGTGAAGGTGAGCAGAGAGCCGAGATTTCGGCAGTTTAACAATCAGAGGGTTGCTGGCAGATCTTGTGCGACCTGTAGGAATATTTGGGGGACAGAGCACAGAGAGAGCTGGGGGTGCAAGGCAGGAGAGGAGTCGGAAGAAGACAGAAAGACCACCTACCTGCCTGCGGTGAGAGAGTGAAAAGCCCTCAGAGATAGCTTCATCGCGGGAGATTCCAATGCTTCTGAAAGCTTTGGTTTCAACAGCGTGAAGCCGAGCTAGGTGTGAGGCAGGAGCACTGGCCCATCGGGAGAACAGTATTCCATTGAGCTGCGCATGCAGATGAAAGCCTTGTATGTGGTGAGGAGCTCAGGAGTGCCGAGGAAGGACTTCACACGACGGAGGATGCCCAGTCTGCGACTGGCTTTGAAGGCCAGCTTGGAAATGTGGTTTTCCCAAGAAAGATCATGGCAGATAGTGAGACCCAAAAGCTTGAGCGACAGAACTTCTTGGAGAGGATTGTTGAGAAAGTAGATGGGAGGGTTGTCCAGTCGATCTTTCCGGAGAGACATAGTAAGAGTGTGAGATTTGTCAGGATTGAAAGACATGTTCCACTTGTTTGACCAGTCTGTGATTTTGGCCAAGTCTTCAGAGAGTGAGGAGGCTGCAGACTGCCGACCTGAGGGAAGAGGAATGGAGCGGCAGAGAGTGGAGTCATCAGCAAAGAGATAGAGAGGATTTTCCAGAGAGTCAGAGAGATCATTGATAAAGACCAGAAAAAGCACAGGGCCCAGAACACTGCCTTGGGGAACTCCAGCCTGAACAGGAAGGGGAGATGAGAGAAATCCATTCAGGGCCACACGTTGACTACGACCAGAGAGGAAGTCCGCAAGCCATGCATCTAGATTTCCATGGATGCCATAGGAGGAGAGTTTGGTGAGCAGAGCTGGGTGCCAGACCGTATCGAAGGCACGTGATATGTCAAGGGAGACAGCTCTGATTTCCTGTTTGGCATTGAGGACCTCCATCCATTGTTGAGACAGCAGAAGCAGCATGTCCAGAGTAGAGTGACCTGGTCTGAAACCAAATTGATGATCAGAGATCAAGCCATTGGAGAAGAGGAAAGATTTCATATCCGAGGCAATGATGGATTCCATGACTGCTGATAATTGGGAGCAGGCTGATTGGTCTGTAGTTGCAAGGATCTGTTTTTGCACCTTTTTTGTGTAAAGCGGTAATGTTTGCTGATTTCCAGGATGCTGGCAGATGACCTTGAGCAAAAGCGAGGGTGAAAAGAACAGAGAGAGGGTGAGATAGAGCGGCAGAGCAGGATTTTAGGACCCGAGGGCTGATGCCGTCTGGTCCAGTTGCAGAATCAGAGTCGAGGTTAGACAAAAACTCCTCCACCTTGTCAGGAGAGAAGGACACAGAGTCCACGAGCAGTTGGGTTCGACTGGGAAAGGTGGGAACAGAGAGAGATGGGTTTGGGACTAAAGATTTTGAGGCAAACACAGAGTTGAGGCATTCGGCTTTGTCACATGCAATGTCAACTGTGTGGCCATTTGAGGTAAGGGAGGGGATGGAGGGGGAACAAACACCAGAAACGGATTTGACCACACGCCACCAGGATTTGGAGGAAGGAGACAGGTTTGAGAGTTCATTCTTCAGTGTGGAGAGATAGTGCTTCCTGGCACTCCTGAGGGTAGACACACACTTGTTCCGAGCTTGGTGGAAGGAACTAAGATTGCCTTCAGTTGGATTAGCCTTCCAAGAGGCAAAGGCAAGTTGTTTCAGGGCAACTGCCTCACCACAAGATTCAGTGTACCATGGACGGGAGGATGGGTATGACAACTGAAGTTGGGATGGGATAAATCTGTGCATGAGAGAGAGCAGTTTGCTTTGGAAGAATTCCCAGGAAGAATTGATGTCAGAGGCAGTGGAGATGGGAGACCAATCCAGACGATTGATGGCTGCTTGAAGACCGTCCCAGTCGGCCTGAGTGGATCTGTTTTTCCACTCGTCTCGTCGACGAGCCAGACTCGTCGACGCTGAGGAGGCTCTCTGAGAATGGCCAGAGAGATGTCCACTTTGACAAGCACATGATCAGAAGAACCGATTGGAGCAGAAGAAGAGCAGCAGACATTAGCAGGGAAGTTTGTCATAAACAAGTCTAGAAGAGAAGAGAATCCATTGGCTGAGATCCGGGTCGGGAAATTGACAGATTGTGTCAATCCCAGTGAGTCACAGAAGTCCTTTGCTGAGGTGCCATGACTGGTGAGAGAGGAACCCACACCCAACCAGCTGGCATGATGACAGTTGAAATCACCACATATGAGGAAGAGAGAGTTGGGATGAGTGGATAGAAGTTGGTCCATGTTGTCAGACAGTGAAATGTAAATGAAGTCATCACTGTTTGGAGGACGGTACAGAACACATATGAACAAAAGGTGGGAGCGGAGAGGAAGCCGTAGCCAGTGGTACTCCTGGGGGTGAGGAGGAGAGAGGGCAGTGCAAGGAGAGTGAGGAAGAGAGTTTTTGATAAAGATAGCCACCCCACCACCAGGACGAGGCTCAGGTATATCATACCAGAGGAGGGAGTAACCAGGAAGAGATATTAAGGAATCAGAGACATCTTGAAGGAGGAAAGTCTCTGTTAAGCAGATCAAGTCTGGATTGTCAGAAGCAACCTGTATGGAGAGATCAGTCAGGTTTGAGCGAAGGCCCCGGATGTTTGAGGTCCATACCGTTAATGAAGAGAGAGGGGGAGCATCGGGTACAGGACAGGACAGGGGAGGGGAGGAGTAGGGTAAGATGAAGGATGAGAGGGGGAGGTAGGAAGAGCAGTTGATAGTGTGTCAGAGATGACAGAAGAGTTCCAAGAAAGGGAAGGATGAGGAGGATGAAAGGTTTGATGGTGAAGGGATGAGGCACAGTGAGGGGTTCTTTGAGGGGGGGCAGAGGAAAGTAGAAGGTTGGGGGGGGGGGGTGGAGGTATGAGATAGAAGGGAGACGAAGTGGGGAGGAGGCAGCTTTGAGGAGGAGGGGGAGGAGGGAGAATTGGAGAGGAATGGTATGGGGGGAGATTTGAATGGGAGGGGCTGGGGGAGAGTTTTGAAGGGGGGGGAGTGAGGGGGGAGTTTAGGAGGGGAGGGGCAAGGGGGGAGTTTAGGAGTGGAGGGGCAAGGGGGGCGTTTAGGAGTGTAGGGGCAAGGGGGGATTTGGAGGGGAGGGGCAAGGGGGGAGTTTAGGAGGGGAAGGGCAAGGAGGGAGTTCAGGAGTGGAGGGGCAAGGGGGGAGTTTAGGGGTGGAGGGGCAAGGGGGGAGTTTCGGAGTGGAGGGGCAAGGGGGGAGTTTAGGAGTGTAGGGGCAAGGGGGGAGTTTAGGAGTGTAGGTGCATGGGGGGGGATTTGGAGGGGAGGGGCTAGAGGGGAGTTTCGAAAGTGGATGATTAATGAAAGACGAACATTGATAACAAATTGGGTTTGTTGTGATTTTCAAGTTAGCAATCCGATTCAGAACGATGGAGGAGGGGTGGAATGAATGTGAATTTAGACCATGTAGTGAGGGAGACTTATAAGAGATTGAATTTCTTTTTTTTTGACGTGGAATGAGATGGAGAGGAAATTGAAAAAAGCCTTTTAAATAGGAAGAAAAACAGCGTGTTGTAATATACCATTGAATAAAACACTGAAGGGGAAAGTTTATACATATTTAAATAATATTAAAACAGAACCGTAAACAATCTTATATGCACAAAGTACCAACGGGGGGAGAGCCGAGAGGGACCACCACGAGTCACGTGGACAGGGCAAAAGGTGGATGGCAAGGAGATAATGGGGGTGGGGCGAACAGCACACCTGAACAGAAAGTACAGGATGAGACAAAGCACACGTGGAGAAAGGAAAATAAATGTTTTTTTTTTTTTGTTTTGTTTTTTGGGGGGTGGGGGTATTTTAAATAAATGTATTTAAAACGTTAGACAAAGAGTATTATGTTCGAGGTAGAAGGGAAAAAACTAAGAGCCAAGCAAAACACGATGTAGGGGACTTAAGTAAACAAGCACCGATGGGGGTACAAGGCCGCACACGAGGAGCAGAACACGATTAATTAATTACGAGTTACAGGAAATTCAAACCAAAACTAACTATAAACAAACAATAACGCATGGACGATAAAATAGCGAGTTGAAATTTGACAAACACACGAATGAAAAAATAACCGCTTTGGATGCCCGGAGAGAACCAGGCCTCAAGGTCGGAAGCTTCAACAACTATAGGCCGCATGGCGCCAAATACTCGACTATTTTTTACAGGTATGAAAGATTAACACCGATAATATAATCTTCCGAGGGACACGCAAAAGGTACACACACGTAAGATAAATACAGTTTCGACAAAAATACAAATGTGACAATTACTTAACTTCGAGCGTGCGTGAAGATCGTGGAACAGCTTCGAAAAACCGTGACCGCCCCGACCAACCGTGAATTAGTCATCAAGGAGACAGGTTTGGTGTTGTTGACCTTTTGCCTATGTTGACCTTTTGGCCTATGTTCATCTCAAAAATAGTTGGTGGTTGAATTCATTTAGCCGATATGTATATCCTATTCAAATTTCAGGTCAATCGGATGAAAATTGAGGATTTTAGAAATTTGAAAAAAGTGGTTGACCTTTGGCCTTGGTTGACCTTTTGACCCCAAAATTTATAGGATTTTGTCGGACCACGAACTCTAGCATTTGGTGAAGTTTCGTAAAGATCGGTTTAAAATTGTGACCTATAGGCAAGTATAAGTGAGCGGACAGACAAACAAACAAACACACAAACTCACAAACCGGAGTGATCAACATACTTGCAAAAAAAAAAAAATTCTTTTCTTTTTTGGGCCAAGTAATAAACTTTTCATATTGGTGGCAAGTTTATCAGAATTGTTACCTCTGCCACAGAAGGAGGACAGAGGTTATGTTTTCACCCCTGTCTGTAAATTGTCTGTCTGTCTGTGAGCAGGATTGACAAGCCTGAATTGATTTGATTTTTTTTGATGATCTGGATCCAGATACGACAGTTAAAAAAAAAAACTTGTTTTGTCTTTTTGTCTTTTTTGAGCAGGATATATCAAAAAGTTATGGACGGATTTTGCAGAAACTTGATGGACAGGTTGGGTGTGTGACAAGGATGAATTGATTCGATTTTGGTGAAGATCGGGATTTGGATTGAGATTCGAGATTTAATTCAAAAGAATTTTTTGTGTGACTCTCTGTCTTGATCAGGATATCTCAAAAGGTTATGGACGGATTTCGCCCAAACTTGATGGACAGGTTGGGTGTGTGACAAGGACGACTGGATTAGATTTTGGTGAAGATTCAAATCTGAAAATTTTTACCTACGCGCTACGCCACAAAAGGTGGATAGAGGTCATGTTTTCACCCCTTTCTGTCTGTTTGTCTGTCTGTGAACAAGTCATCTCAAAAACTTGTGGACGGATTCAGACGACATTTGGCAGAGATGTAGCGTATGTGACAAGGACCAAACGATTAGATTTTGGTGAAGATTCGAATGCGGCTGGTATAATTTTTTAATGATTCTTCACCATTGGGAGATCGGGCCAAAAACTATAAATAGCAGGATATCTCAGAGTTGTGGATGGATTTGGACGAAACATGGTGGACATGTTGGGTGTGTGACAAGGAAGAATTGATTCAATTTTGGTGAAGATCTGAATATGAATTCGGATACAAGAATTATTTAATTTTCAAGTGATTCTTCACCATTGCGAGATCGGGCGAAATGTGATATATAACATGATACTGTATTTTAAAAAAGTTATGGACGAGTTATGACTAGGTGACAAGAACAAGCTGATTAGATTTTGGTTCAGGACCGCATCCAGATCCGTCCTATCATTGGGAACATACAAAACATAAACTGTTCAGCCTGGCGGAGGTATGCGCTCTACCGAGTGCCGTTCTATGTAGTTTGTGTTTATCTTGAGTTTGTGTTTATTTGTGTTTATTTGTGTTTATCTTGAGCAGATATCTCAAAAAGTTGTGGATTGATTCAAACTAAACCTGGTGGACAAATTGGGTGTGGCGTGGACAAATTTCTTTGATTTTGGCGAATACCTGGATCTGGATCCGGATACTGAGAGTTTAATTTTTTTTATAACCCATGAGTAGGTCTAAAAAATGTTTTAATCTATACTACATGGCCAAAAGTACGTGGACATCCAAACATCACACCTGTATGTGCTCGTCAAACATCTCATTCCAAAGTCATGGGCATTAATATGGAGTTGGTCCCCACTTTTCTGCTATAAGAGCCTCCACTCTTCTGGGGAGGAATTCCACTAGATGTTAGAACATTGCTGCGGGGATTTGCTTCCATTCAGCCACAAGAGCATTATTGAGGTGGGCGATTAGGCCTGGCTCGCTGTCGGCGTTCCAATTCATCCCAAAGATGTTCGATGGGGTTGAGGTCAGGGCTCTGTGCAGGCCAGTCAAGTGATTCCACACCGATCCTGACAAACCATTTCTGTATGGACTTCGCTTTGTGCACGGGGCCATTGTCATGCTGAAACAGGAAAGGGCCTTCCCCAAACTGTTGCCACAAAGTTGGAAGCACACAATCGTCTCGGATGTCATTTTATGCTGTAGCATTAAGATTTCCCTTCACTGGATCTAAGGGGCCTAGCCCAAACCATGAAAAACAGCCAGGAAACAGCCAGATGGTGAAGCGTGACTCATCACTCCAGAGAACTCGTTTCCACTGCTTCAGAGTCCAATGGCGGTGAGTTTTACACAACTCCAGCCGACGCTTGGCATTGAACATGGTGATCTTAGGCTTGTGTGCGGCTGCTCGGCCATGGAAACCCATTTCATGAAGCTCCCGACGAACAGTTGTTGTGCTGACGTTGCTTCCAGAGGCAGTTTGGAACTCGGTAGTGAGTGTTGCAACCAAGGACAGACAATTTTTACCCGCTGCACACTTCAGCACTCGGTGGTCCCGTTCTGTGAGCTTGTGTGGCCTACCACTTTGAGGCTGAGCTGTTGTTGCTCCTCGACGTTTCCACTTCACAATAACAGCACTTACAGTTGACCGGGGCAGCTCGAGTAGGGCAGAAATTTGATGAACCGACTTGTTGGAAAGGTGGCATCCTACGACGGTGCCACGTTGAAAGTCACTGAGTTCTTCAGTACGGCCCATTCTACTGCCAATGTTTGTCGATGGAGATTGCATGAGTGTGTGCTTGATTATATATACCTGTCAGCAATGGGTGTGGCTGAAACAGCTGAATCCACTAATTAGAATGGACGTTTGCATACTTTTGGCCATGTCGAGTAGGTTTGGGTATAACTGTGAATAATACTCAAATGAATCTGAGCCCCAAATCGTATCACAACTTTTGGATGACCCTAACTTGTGAAATTTGTGGTCATAATTATGTGTGTGGTTAAATCAGTTCGTAAATTTTTATGCCTCTGCCCCCTTAGGTGGCCAGAGGCATTATATTTTCGGGTTGTCTGTCCGTCCGTCCATCTGTACGGGCTAAACCTCGTTTTTCTCAGCAACCATATGTCCAATTGAAACGAAACTTTCTGGGTGGGAGTGACACCCATGCAGAATGTTTTTATGATCATTGTGATGTCATAGGTCACGTGGTATGGTAGCCATTTTTGAGTAAACGCAAATTAAAAAATATATTTCTCGGAAACCGCTGAATGGAAAAATTTGAAACTTGGCACATTGTCAAGTACTTACAATAGGAAGCAAAAGCATGATAATGATGTCATCATATGTAAAGTAAAATTCCTTATCCTAAATTCCTTATCCTAAAATTCCTAATTTACTGGTATTCCTTACCAGTAAAATTTTTTTATCGAATTCCTTATCCTAAAAATCTGAAATTGCATGCACATGATCTATGGCACATTTCTATTGAAATATTAAATTTATGACATCATAGGTCACATGGATTGGCAGCAATATTGGATTTAACCTAAAACCCCCAAAAAGGATCTTCTCCCAAACCACCAAATTGATTGACTCGAAACTTTACTTTTGTTATTGACTTGGCATGGTGATTTAAAAGATGATCACGAAAACATAATTGGTTACATGGTGTGGCAGCCATATTGGATTGAAGGAAAATATTAAATAATTATATCTCTGAAACCGCTTACCCTATTGATGCGAAACTTTGCAAATATCATCTCACCATTGCTGCATATAGTTTGATAATTATGACGTCGTTGGTCACGTGGTTTGGAAGCCATCCTGGAAAGAAAAACGAACCTTATCCGATCAGCACAAAACTTCACAAACATGATCCCCTCCTACCCATACATATGCAGAGTTTATATTTTTGATGTCATATGTCACGTGGTTTGGCAGCCATATTAGCTTGAAAGCTGATATGTAAAAAAAAATCCCTTCTGAAAACATGTGAAGGGATTTAAATCAAATTTGTTTAATTTTAGGACTGTGAACGAGGGCATCTTCCCATTGTCATGAGCAGGGACTACGTGGAGGCATAGAATTGGCGACACAGTCGCATTGCTCTAGTTTTTCTTCATAACTTCAAGCTTATTGATATTACATCACGATATTGTTTGATGAAACAAATCATATAAATGAAAGGCACAGAGATGAACAGGTGTAATAGGAATTCCCTTAATAGCTTTTCCCTTCTGACACACTCTGGATGAGATGGGCTCCTGTCTGTAAACATTTTTTCAACTATTCCTTCATATCTATGATTCAATACACTCATTGAAACCTAGCAAGCAATATGTGTCACTTCAGAGTTAATTGGCACAGTGGCAGTGAACCTTGACCTTTTCTCAAGGTGTGTTTTTGCCATTTGGTTGATACATATATCAGGAAAGATCTTGTAATGGGCGAGGTTACATCTCCTTCCTTTCATTCCATAAACAGTAAACACAAACATCTCAATCGTTTCTTCATTTTCCAGAGCAAAGTTCTCACATCCGAATTGTTCAAATGCTCCTCTGTTCCCATTTTTGCTTTTCATCAATGCCAGAAGTAATGCCTTTCCTTTCCCATGAAAGCTGGGCAATTGTCCAATCCTGCCGGTGGTGCACGTAGGCCTGGCATTGCTGACTCAAATGTCCCCCTTGCTTCGTTGACAAGTGGGATCTATTTCTTGCGTTATTCCACGGATGGCCAACATCCATATGCAATTTCATCTTTCCAACCAGGCTTGCATATGCTGCAATATCCACTTGTCTTGCACCTGTCAATAGGATGACAAGAATATTATCATCTTCCCTCACAACCAAATCAACCTTCGCATCCTCATTCTCATGGGAAATGTGCTTTGAGCCACGTGGACCCTTGTGTCAACTTCTACATGCTTGCTCATCAGAGCTCTGACCTGTTTTCTGAGCACATGTCCATCTTTCACCACATGAGATTTTCATTAAAGGAAAACTTCACAGTTTGTATATTATACTTCTAGATTCAGTAGGTATAAACTGCATGAAAGCTATCACTAAGCAAGCTGAAAAGAGCGATCCAGCGATCCAGCGACATTGCTACATGCCTTATTTTCTTCTCTTGTTTGAGACTTTCTGATCGATGGTGATTTTTTTTTTAAACAAAGCAGATGGAATTCTTCTCCAGAAAAAGTACAATTGGGATACTTTGCTCTTTGATCGTAAAATAATTAATTTCTTAATCAACTGGCTAATAGCATACCTAAGGCACCACTGTTTCATCCAAATCTGTCAATTTTTGAAAAATAATTAAATAAGTCATTAATCGGAAAAAGAAAATTAATTGATAAATCAATAAATCAAAAATATCCTTTATAGACACATCACTTGGTCACTTTTGTATCCAGGTATCAGCTTCCTGAATCAAAAGCTGCCTGAGATATTTCCCATATGACAAAGAAAATAAATAATAAATAATTGAAATATATAAATAATAATCGTAATATAATTAATTTCTTAAACAATTGGCTAATAGCATACCTAAACCACCACTGCTTCATCCCAATCTGTATTTTTTGAAAATTAACTGATTAATTAATCAAAAAAGACGATAACTAATCGATTAATTGATCAATAAATCAAAAATACCCTTTATAGCAAAATCACTTGGTGACTGTCATGTCCAAATATCATCTCCCTATCTCAAAAGGTGTTTGAGATATTTCCGAAATGAAAAATACAATAAATAAGTAAGGCCACGGGCCAGGTAGGGTCCATCTGCACCCCCCCCCCCCCCCCCACAACCCTCCGACCCCGTGTTTTTCTGGACCATTGGGGTCCCCTGAAGTGGAAATCAACTGGTAACAGTTAATAAACTGGGACTCATTGTCCATTTGGGACCCATATTTGATGGTACCCCCAAAACACCGATTTTGTCATCGATGTCGCGCCATATTCAACGCTCTTATTTATTTCAGTGTCTGTGATGGGTAACACTGCTCCATAGCACAAGTTTATATATTAAAAGAAAGCTGATCATCTACTTATCATAATAAAATATCTATATGACAGATTTAAGGGTAACCTGGTTGGCATAACTGGGGTTGAATAGCGGTACCCCATTTTTTCCTTACGTAATGCGGAATCGACTAAAATATTTCAGCTTATATGTAAAATACGGGTTCAAAATACCTGATATGCATAAATAGATATTTTTCTATGATTGTACATTTTCTCAGCTTTCATTTGATACCATAAATTATCCCATAGCACCCAAACCTGTTTTGATACATCATGTCGAAGATACTACCGGTTCGTGGAAAAATGGTCGTCTGGTACCGGTATTAAGGTTCATGGACAACATGGACCATGTACGTCTTGTCCTCTCACTCCTTGAAGCTGTGAAGACGAACAACTTCGTCTTGTATCCTGCATCCATCAGCCGTATGACTCCCCTCTTTTTCAGCTTTGGTGGACAAAACTTCGCCAGGTACCTGACATATTTCATGATCTTCCTAGCCAACATCGATAGCACACACCCAGGAGCTGAGTCCCTCATTCAGAGAGGAGCAATCAGTGTTGCTGCTTTATCCCTGGGAATCGCTGTGCTGTAGATAAAACGATGGAAGAAACTTTTGAGACACGCCAAGTCTCATGGTGGTGTTGGAACTAGTGCTGCAGGTACATCTGGATTACTCACCAACTACCAGGCGTATCAGAGGTGGGTCTGCACCACTCATGAAAGGTCTCTCTACGTTGATGCTGCTCTCGGTATGGCTCATATGACAGACAGTGGACAGGACACCAAGCATCGTGATTTACGTCCCACAGAGGTGAAGAAAGGAGAGAAGTTGGTGAAGAAGACCAAAGATATGGTATTCAGTTTTCTGAATCCATTCACTGTACAAACGAAAGATCAGCTGCTGATTATATTGTCAGGGAGCGCAGCATCTGACAATATCGCTGCAGATGTCCTGAAGGCTGAAGCCATCGGTCAACAAGCACGTGATGACTTCATTGATATCCGTCTGAAAACTGGCCAAGATTTCTTTGAACCCGTGAAATGACTCAACCTCAAAACTTTGAGTGACATGAACAAAAGCTCGAAGACAAAAACAACCAAGAACAAAGCCATCCAGTTCAAGCAACAGGCAAACGTTGCCTTTCAGCTGTTCATTAAGTCTCAGAAAGAAGGGCTACAGTTTGATCTAAAGGAATTGATTACTTACCCGTTAACCCCTGTCCCATACATCTTGACCACTGCAGATGGATACCTCGCAAAGACGGACCAGGCAAAAGGATTCCAGTACCTGACCAAAGACTGCACTGAAGTTGATGTACCACAGGCAAGTCAAACACTGACTGTGTATGACGGAAATGCGACCTTATACTACCTGAAAGACATTCTTAATAACTTCAGCCAGATCTCTTCCAAGGTATTTGACATCATCGGCAAGACAGGAGATGTCATATTTAGCACAGATCAATACCTACCCGGATCTGTGAAGTCAATGGAGAGGCGACGCGTGGCTGTGGAGAAAAGCTTATACTGAAAGGTGAAGCCACCAAGAAACCACATGATTGGAAATTGTTTCTGTCCAATGGTGAAAACAAAATCCAGTTCATCAGATTGCTGCTCAGACTCTGGAGCAGCGACCAGTATGCTTCACGGCTGCATGGAAGAATTGTAATCTTTATATGTGAAGGGAAGGCACATATGCTCACATCTGCTGATGACCAGAAAACAGATGCCCAAGAGTTGCCTCTGCTGGAATCGTCACAGGAAGAAACAGACTCACGCATAATACTATATGTCAATTCCGCTAGAAGCAGAAACTACGAGTTCGATGGAGTGAAGAGCCCAGATTCGAATGTCTTCTTCATCTTACTGCACTATGCTGCATCCATGGAAGACATAACGATACTGTTCGACACTGGCACAGGAAATAAGCAGAGGCTGATCAACGTCAGGAAGATGGCAGCAGACTTCGGCCAAGAGAAATGTACAGCTCTTATGGCTCTCCACGCGTACAGTGGCTGTGACAGCACAAGTGCTTTCCGAGGGATTGGCAAAATCAAGCCTGTCAAAACTCTGCTGCGCCGCCCGAAATACATCCCTGAACTCAAGAAGCTTGGAGATACGTGTCATATACCAGGACAGCTGAATGATTAACTGAACAGCTTCACATGTGCCGTGTATGGTAGAGCATCAACGGTGTCAAGTGTTGACGATCTGAGACTCATCCGCCTAAATGAGTTATGTGCCAAGGAGAAACGTCTTCTTCCTTCAGGCAATGTTGACATGGCCAATATTCCACCATGTAAGAGGAGCCTCACACATCACATTCGGAGGATCAATCATCAAGTAGGAATTTGGAAGAGAGCGCATGTTCCTAAACCAAGGATTCCCAAGCCAAGCCAAGGTCATGGCTGGGAAGAGGAGAATGACAACCTGGTTCCTGTCTGGTATGAAGGAGATATACTCCCACGAGAGCTGGCTGACATAGCTGAAGTCGCACCTGATGATACTGACAGTGACGATGACTCAGCTGACAATACATTTGATGACATGGAGCAATGGAGCATGTACTGGAGAGCGATGTTGATGGCAGTGACAGTGATTATGATGAGTAATGTCTCTTTGGTCGAATGTGTAGGGACATTCATGCAACAAGGCACAGCCTGACCTGGCTTATTTCATATAAACTTGACATGTGTCAAATTCTGTTCTTCACAGTATTAATGAAAGTTTATATCACCATGATGATGACAAGAATCCAATTCGATTGTTTGTGTTAGTTGAATATTAAATACAGTTATTACAACTATTACTTTACAGGATATGACGTGTTTAACTGGTGGATATAAACTGAGTATTAATATTGTTAGGATATTTGGGGCTCTTTGTATAACTAGGGGGATAAATTTGTGTTTTATAGGGCAAATAAAATAGTTTCCAGTGAAATTTTCAAACTTACATTAAAATTTGGAAGTTTTCTACATTTATGAATATGACAATACTGTTCGGTGGGTTCAAATGTGTAACCTAAAACAATGCAGATGAAAATAAAACCTTTGTTATAATTAAGCTGCTTGGACTTCCTTATGTCTTGGGAGGCATGGTGAACAGGGGAATGTGATTATGAATGAAATTTGTACGTTTAAATAGTGCTTCTTCGATGGTTGAGAAATTAACCTTAATACCGGTACCAGACGACCATTTTTCCACGAACCGGTAGTATATTCGACATGATGTATCAAAACGGGTTTGGGTGCTATGGGATAGTTTATGGTATCAAATGAAAGCTGAGATAATGTACAATGATAGAAAAATACCTATTTATGCATATCAGGTATTTTGAACCCGTATTTTACATATAAGCTGAAATATTTTAGTCGATTCCGCATTACGTTAGGAAAAAATGGGGTACCGCTATTCAACCCCAGTTATGCCAACCAAGTTACCCTTAAATCTGTCATATAGATATTTTATTATGATAAGTAGATGATCAGCTTTCTTTTGATATATAAACTTGTGCGATGGAGCAATATTAACCATCACAGACACTGAAATAAATAAGAGCGTTGAATATGGCGTGACATCGATGACAAAATCGGTGTTTTGGGGGTACCATCAAATATGGGTCCCAAATGGACAGTGAGTCCCAGTTTATTAACTGTTACCAGTGGATTTCCACTTCAGGGGACCCCAATGGTCCAGAAAAACACGGGGTCGGAGGGTTGTGGGGGGGGGGGGCAGGGGGTGCAGATGGACCCTACCTGGCCCATGGCCTAAGTGCTTAATAAATTGATAATAATTCAATAATTAATCAATTAATGGATTCATCAAAAAAAAATTAAAAAATACTGTTTTGCCAAAGCACATGCTCAGTATTGTGCCCAAATTTCAGCTTCCTAGCTTATATGATGGCTGAGATATCGCCGAGACAAACAAACAATAAAGAAAGAAGGAAAGAAAGAAAGAAAATAAGAAAACAAACAAATGGAGGGAAAACTGAGTACTCCCTTTTGGCGCACGTAAATGCCGAGCCCCCTTCGGTGCCCGGCGATGACATCATGTAGCATCTGGAGATGGAATAGGAAAGGAGCGGTGTACAACAATATGGTGACTCGCTATTTTCTTTGTGCACTCGTCCATTTTTTGAATTTTCTTGAATTTGAATTTTGAATTGAATTTGATTGAAATTTGAAATTTGAAATTTGAATTTGAAAATTTGAAAACTTGAATTTTCTGAAATCGAGGTCTCATCAGATCCTACGAACTACACATAGTCATCGTTCATAAATGCATAATAGACTGTGATTCAATTATGAATTTGGCCCACTGGCTGCATCATTATGCTGCTGATGCAGTGCTCCTGCACATTAGGATGATATACTGGAACCTAGACGGGGACAATCGCCTACTTGTTGCAAAATATGCTGTCAGATATTTAAGGTCCACCAACTAATGATGTAAAACGCGTTCACCTGTGGGATGACATCGTCGTTTATGCAAAGCCCTGCCTGCGAAAGAACAATTCAACAGTTGGGGCCAGAAATGAACCAAGATGAGAGAGAGCTCAAATGCAACTGCAACCTGATCTCATCGTCCTGGCACCCACGACATTTTCTAAAACTTTAGATTGGAGCAATCCTATATGAAAATGTACCCAAACGAACAAAGCAATATGCACGTGCACACACATATACACACATACACTAAAAAAAAAAAAAAGTGTATACTGTATATATATATAAAATATATATATATATATATTGTTACGGAACCCGACGTCGGCCTATGGTTCCCCTTTGAGGGGAGATTAGTCCCCTCGTTTGTTACTGACCGACGTGGTCCCTGAAGCTGCACCGCGACCTCCGGAAAGGCCGGTGAGCAGCTTCGTTCGCGGCCGCGGATAAGATGGTAATTTGCCGAGCGGATGGCAGCCGCGGCCTGAACCGTTAACAAAGACTAACCCGATTCTGAACGTTGGCCGAATCGCGCCACGTACACTCAATATTGAAACCACTAAAGCGACCGAACGAGAATGAAGAAGAAGAAGAAGTACGGAGGAATAACAGGATTTATTAATTATTTTCACAAGCCAAGCAAAAAGAGCAGTCAAGGTTATATACAGGGAAATGGAAGGAGCAGGAGACACAGTGAAATCATTAGCTTACCTATACAAGCTTAATTAATACCCCAGGACAACGTGAAAGACAGACGAACGATCACACTTACACGGGGAATGCAGGCAGGAATGAATGGCTTGTAGATGAATGGCTTTGAGAGGCAAGGAAGGTTCAGCGGGGCCTGGACACGGTCGGGCCAGAAGGCACCGCCGTCAAGAAGCCGAGCCGCGGTCGTGCGAACTCCCGCAGTCCCAAACTGCGCGGGCGAAGTTCCTTTCTCCGCCTGCTGCGTCGCGCACTCCTTGCGTTGCCTCGGTCCGTTTTTCCTGCAGCGCGGCACGTATCACGGCGGCTTGGTCAAACCTGCTCATCTCCAGCGCATCTCTTGGACTCAGAACTCATCTGGCGTGGGGATTGTCCCGCTGCGGGTTATATAGGCCCCGCCCTTCAACCTTTGCGAACCTCCCCGATCGTTCTCTCTCCGCCCTCTCAAGCCAAACCCCTCGTTCTGGGTTGGATGAGCGGGGCCGACTCACTCCTCCCCTCTATGACGAGGTGGAGACCCGCCTTTCTTCTTCGTGGCTACCTCGTGCGTAATGGAGTCAAATGCAGCAAAGTGGATGGGAGATGAAAATGCAGCAGCAAAGTGGCTAAAGGAGTCAATTGCAGCAAACCTGGCAAACCTGGCAAACCTGGCAAACCTGGCCCTTGGAAGATGCCATGGGGCGTCGGAGGGACCTACTCTTATTTAATTCGGTGCAATGAAGAGTCAAACTATTGGGAAACACATCCTTAAACTACATAGAATAAGGGACTAACTATTTAAAAGGATATATGGTGCCCTGTGTGTAGGTTTATGGAATTAACTAAGAGGACGAGCTTCGACCTTTCTTTACATTACGGAGGGTGCCATTTACACACAACAAAACCATAATTCTCACATTCTTTACACTTTCTCAAATTCGTTACACTGCACCCTCCTTCCTTCAGGCCCGTCCTCGGGCCTATAAAACTTTACTTTTAGTGTGACACGTAGGTGTAATTCCCTCTACAATTAACCTGACCCTGAGTGCGACAATTTTAAAACACAAATAAATATGTCCCCCTGCTGCATTGCACCCTGCCTAACAGACTTGCGCCCACAGGATAACCGAATTGCGGAATTGTTTTCAAACTATACATTTACGGTGGGGAGCATTATTTACAGTGACGTTATTTCTTATTTACAATGCAACCCAGGACCTGTGTTTTTTTCTTTTTAGGGAAACAAAGAGAAGGAAATTCCTGTTGGGAGGGAGGAGACAGCACGCATTGCATCGATGCACCAGTACCAATAACATAAAAGCACCCAAAAGCACCAACCAGTGCAGTCATTACAGTTTGTAATAAACACAAAAAAAAAACAACTGGTGGTGGTCTTCTCCTTCTCTGCTGGGCCGATGTTCTTCCCGATGTCTTCTTGCTTCATGCGGCCTGGCCACTATGGCTGGTCTCCAACAGAGGTGCCCTGCCCCAGAACCTGGGGTCCATAAAGTGGTACATCAATGCAATGCATGCTGGTTGCGAGGGTCCTGGCACACAAGGCGACCTCCGCACGCTCCCCTCGACGCCCAGTGGCGCACAGTCCTCGGGTGGGAGACAAGGGGGGCGGGGGGGGGGAAAGACAGGTGAGTGAGGGGGTAGGGTCACAAGGGTACACATCAATCAAGGTAATACAGGACGAGGTGCGTACGGAGAGCGAAGTGAGAAATGCCCGTCCCTACCGTACGCCCCCCCACATGTGACCTACAATACCCCCCCCCTTGCCCCTCCCCATATTTACAAAAACCTACACATTTACAAATTCGTCACTACTGTCACGTCTCCCCCATATTTCCCCTATACCAAATTCGTCACCACAATCCCTCTAACCAAATTTGCCATCACCAATTCATCATCAATCCTCATAAGGAGGGAGAGATCGAACAACAAAGCACAATGTCACACCCACGTCATGATGCGTCTCACATTCCAGACATTTGCACAGCAAAAATAATAAAAACCAACAAACCCTGGCATGGTGTGGAGCTTTGTCACCTCAGGTGAGTGGATGTAGATGGTGCGAGGAGATTCTTAATCCTAACTACTTCCTAAATGACTTTAACACACTTTACACTACCCGGGGTCTTTCCCTGCCAAACCATTGGCCATCTTACACTCTATGCGGTTTTAAGAACCAATTCCCATTGACCAAACTGTGGTGCTTCCTCAATTTGGGGTCTCACTCCCCCGATTCAACTCCCTGTGCCCTTGCACAATTTCAGGACTGGGGCGTGTGGCTCTCCCAGCAGGTCTACCCACCTGCACACCTCCATCACTGTAGTTGCCTCCGAGCTTACCTGCTCCTCACCTAACCCATCCAATTGGGGAAGGCCCCTCCTGGCTCTGTCACCCCTCGGTGCCCTCTGGCACTGGGCTACCCGGGTCCGTCCTCCGGATCCTCGGGCCCCATCCACAACTCTACCGGCTCCCAGAGCCCACCTGCGGCCCCACCTGGCCGACATCCTCACAGTGCTGGAGTGCCCAATCAACTAAACATACTAACAGGCCACACGCCCAGCCATTTCCACGTCACTAATGCACCCATCCAATCACCATTCTTCCACCACGCACCACAGATGCCAATATCCAACCACAATTTACCTATACCCTCTACCTAACACTTACACTACCCTCCCCGGGTATTCGTGATGGGGTCCATCCTCCTTTCCCCCATCCACACCTTCGCACCATCCACTCCACTCCACAGTTTCCACCATACTCACTCCACGACCATCCATTCCATACTCCATATGTTCCACACTCCATGTATTCCACACAACCATTCTCCATACACCTGCAGTTGCACACCTGTGCAATCTCACCTGGTGCCACCTGCACCCTCCTTCCTTCCTGGACCATTTGGTAAACACAGCACACATCACCATCACTCACTCATACACTGCTCCATACACCTGTTCAGTTGCACACCTGTGCAATCTCAATCGTTCCTCACCCACTGCTCTATACACTTCCATGCTCAATACACTTTCGATCCTCAAACACCATTGCCTCCGGCACCCAAATTCTCCCACGGTCACACACACATCTCTCCCGAGCATTGCCCCGCAATTCCTCATTTGCTCAATATCAACACTCACTCATACACTTTTCACAATACACTTCTGAATACGCCTCCAACACTCACACGGCATCATCTAATCTACCTGGTGCCCTGCTAAAACTCGCGCTTCTCCGTCGCCCCTTATATTATTGCGCCCCCTCGTCATTATAATTCAAACGCATCTACCTGCGTCCCCACTACAGGTATCATTGTCACTACCTAACCTTAGCGTTACCTATGGTCAATCTCTAGGTCCCTACACACGATATCCTAACCCTCCCGGGCTAGTTTTCACTGCCAAACCCCATAGCTATTGCACCTTTGCCCCTGCTGTGAGGGATGGCAGAGTTGCCATCCCATCACATCGGGTATCTCTCACTACCAATTTGGCACATCAAATTTCAGCCAATTAAAAATTTGCCAATCACTACCAATCATCTGCCAATCATCAATCTGCCAATCCTTTGCCAAACATCAAATTTTGCTTTTCAATTTCGGGTCCAAAACACTATCATCATCACACGTCTACTCACTTGAGCCTCTCGGTGCGCCAATTCATTTCCAAAGCTCGGCTTCGCAAAGCCGAGCAATGAATGCGGGTGGTTTGGTGCCGGCGGTTGGATGCGTCCGGCACTCGGTGCAGGGAAGGACGCTTACCCGGGCCGAGATCCCACGCACCATCTCGGCACGGAGCCGTCCAATGGCCCGATCTCGCCCTGCCGGAATGCCGCAACAAAAAGGGGTCGCCATGACGACCCTTCCTACCGGGCCGCCCGCTCCGCCTGGAGGAGCACGGACACGGCCGTTCAGAGCGCGGCCCGGCGTGGATCGCGTACGGCGGTTCTTTCGAAACTGCCGCGGTTACGATCCCCGCGGGTCCCCACGGCACACGAAGCTGCCCGGTACGCACCGAGGGCCCGCTTCGGCTATACGTCGATCTAACCCCGCTAACCCGTTTAGCGTCGATGCTCCACTTGCATACTCACACCCCGAGTTCCGTTCCTTGCTCACACATCCAGCTGTCTCCATGCTCCTCGTCATTGCACCTTCTCTTACACACCCAGGTACACTCATTCCGCTTACAGACTTGGTCACACACCTGACCACCGCACACCTTGGCACACACTCGTCGTTCGCACACCTCACCAACACACCTCTTCATGCCCCCTCCTCGGTCACCTCCTCTGTGACAACCACAGGTGTGCTCTCCTCCGTACACCCAACCGCGTGCCTCACTACCAACTCCAGTGTGCATTCCCATACGTGCTCTACCATTCCAGGTGTGCATCCTTCCATTCCAGGTGTACATCCTCTCTCACCTGCCACAACCAACTCACGCTCCGTGTCACTCTTACTACTTTCACCACCACTCTCGGTCACGCATTCACCCTTACTCTCGACAGCGCACTCTGTACTCATGCACCCGTCCGTTACACACCTTTCTTGCGCATCCTCTTGCGCACACTCTCCCGTTACACCCTCCGTAACACTCACCACAGGTGTGCACTCTCTCGTTACATCCTCTGTAACACTCCCCACTACGCGCTTCCATGTGCCCCCTCGCACACGCGCTATGACCAACTCACTCTCGACAGCACACACTCCTCGGCGCACACTTTTTCCTCACACACCCCATAGTCGGACATTCTCGCACACCTCCTCCTTCGCACTCCGTACCTGTCGCACACTTTACCAGCGGCCTCTCACGAACACCCGGGTCCAAACCAACCCCCAAGCCGACTGAAGCTCCCCTCACACCATATACATTTCCACGTATATTGCCACTCACCTTGGCACCTCGTCTCCGCACCTCCTTCGTCACCTGCAAGCTCTTTATTTGGTTAGCGAGCACACCATCACGATTTGAGCACCGACCTTGCACATATTCCATCACCTCCTCCTTTATCTCCCTCTTAGTTTCCTTCCATCTCTTCTTAATTTCACTCACCCCCTCTTCCACTTCCTCTAACTTTTGCTTCACCTATTTTATTTCCCGGTGCGTCTCCTCAATTTCGTCCTCTAAGGCCACCTTGACCGTTTCTATGTGCGTCCTCACCTCCCGGTCCTTTGTCTTCATTGATTGCCTCCATCACCTCGTCCAACCTCGTTGTCAGTCCCTCACGTACCATCTGACATTCCCTCTTCGTCGCTATCAAGTCATTTTTGATTTCGTTTTGTGTCGCCTTTAACCCTCCTAGTACCGCAGTGTTCTTTTCCACCTGCCCCACAAACTCCCTTTGTCCCACTGTCAGCTGTTCCACCTCCTGCGTCAGGTCCTCTATGCCCCCCCTGTAACTTAGCCGTATTATTCCTCACCTCTTTCTCCATATGCTTCTCACCTCGCTTTACCTCCTCGCGTACCCCCGAGACCTCCTCGCTTACACCTCTTCTTATTTCCTCCTTCATCTCCTCCCTTTCTTTAGTAGATGCCACCTTCATCTGTCCCAATTCATCCCTCTGAGCATCCAGTTTACCTTCCAACCCGATTTTCACCTCCTCTATCTGCTCTCCCATTTGTTTAATTTCTCGGGTTGATTGCTCCCCTATTGCCCGCAATTTGTCCTCCATCCTGTTTTCTAACCCCCCTAACCCATTCTTCATTCCTTCCATCTGGTTCTCCTGGGTAGCCATTCTATTTTCCAACCCCGTTAACCCATTCTTCACCTCTTTTATTCCGTTGTCTAACCCTTCAAATTTATTGTCCAACCCCTTAAAATTATTGTCTAACCCCTCAAATTTCTTGTCTAAACCCTCAAATTTACCCTCAAATTTAGCTTCTAGTCCCCCGATTTGATTTCCTAGTCGCTCCCCCATTCTGTTTTCCATTTTCTCACGATCAGCCCTCCTTCTGTCTTCCATTTCTTTCATTTCCCTGCTTCTTTTTTCGTTGTCGCACTTCAACTCTGCCATATATTCGCTGAACCGTGCCATGAACTGCTGCATGTCAAACGGCTGCATGTTAAAGCCTGCTGGTACAGCGGGCTCGGCTACCGTGCGCTTGTGCGAGGCGCCATTTTGCGCCTCTCCAACCACGTGCGCGAGGGCGCCATTTTGTGCACCTGAAACTCCCTCAACCACCTCCTCATTGCTCTCCTCCATTTCTTCCCTGTGGTCCTGGGTTACCCCTAACCCCTCTTCTAGTTCACCCACCTGCATCCGATCGCCTTGATTGTCCATGGCACGACTCAATTTGGGATGTTAAACAAAATTTCGGCCGCTCGTAATTTCAACCAAAATTTTTTTGATGTTAATAAAAATTTGGTTCGGGCCTCGGATCTCACCCCCAGACACCAATTGTTATGGCCAATAGTACAATTGGTGTCCAAAATTTGGGCGAAATAAATTTAGTCCCAGGTTCGAATCCCAACTCCTGACACCAATTGTTACGGATACGGAGACTCCGCAGACTAGGGAGACAAGCACCGCTCGAACCCCGGTTTGGATGGTCTAGTTGCCGAGCGGTTTTTAGCAACCCGAAGTTCGAGTCATTATCCTTCACTAAACCCGATCCTGAACGTTGGCCGAATCGCGCCACGTACACTCAATATTGAAACCACTAAAGCGACCGAACAAGAATGAAGAAGAAGAAGAAGTACGGAGGAATAACAGGATATATTAATTATTTACACAAGCCAAGCAAAAAGAGCAGTCAAGGTTATATACAGGGAAATGGAAGGAGCAGGAGACACAGTGAAATCATTAGCTTACCTATACAAGCTTAATTAATACCCCAGGACAACGTGAAAGACAGACGAACGATCACACTTACACGGGGAATGCAGGCAGGAATGAATGGCTTGGAGATGGATGGCTTTGAGAGGCAAGGAAGGTTCAGCGGGGCCTGGGCATGGTCGGGCCAGAAGGCACCGCCGTCAAGAAGCCGGGCCGCGGTCGTGCGAACTCCCGCAGTCCCAAACTGCACGGGCAAAGTTCCTTTCTCCGCCTGCTGCGTCGCGCACTCCTTGCGTTGCCTTGGTCCGTTTTTCCTGCAGCGCGGCACGTATCACGGCGGCTTGGTCACACCTGCTCATCTCCAGCACATCTCTTGGACTCAGAACTCATCTGGCATGGGGAGCGTCCCGCTGCGGGTTATATAGGCCCCGCCCTTCAACCTTTGCGAACCTCCCCGATCGTTCTCTCTCCGCCCTCTCAAGCCAAACCCCTCGTTCTGGGTTGGATGAGCGGGGCCGACTCACTC
This sequence comes from Myxine glutinosa, assembly GCF_964187855.1. Lineage (NCBI taxonomy): Eukaryota > Metazoa > Chordata > Myxini > Myxiniformes > Myxinidae > Myxine > Myxine glutinosa. The sequence goes on along the minus strand of NC_136263.1, from coordinate 90,412,355 downwards.
CTCCCCTCTTTGACGAGGTGGAGATCCGCCTTTCTTCTTCGTGGTTACCTCGTGCGTAATGGAGTCAATTGCAGCAAAGTGGACGGGAGATGAAAATGCAGCAGCAATGTGGCTAAAGGAGTCAATTGCAGCAAACCTGGCAAACCTGGCAAACCTGGCAAACCTGGCAAACCTGGCACTTGGAAGATGCCATGGGGCGTCGGAGGGACCTACTCTTATTTAATTCGGTGCAATGAAGAGTCAAACTATTGGGAAACACATCCTTAAACTACATAGAATAAGGGACTAACTATTTAAAAGGATATATGGTGCCCTGTGTGTAGGTTTATGGAATTAACTAAGAGGACGAGCTTCGACCTTTCTTTACATTACGGAGGGTGCCATTTACACACAACAAAACCATAATTCTCACATTCTTTACACTTTCTCAAATTCGTTACACTATATATACTAGCTAACGTCGTTACTGAGGAACGTGCTTCTTTTAGCTGAGGATAATGACTGTACCTGAGTTGCTGTGTTGTCATGATTTACACCAATCATAATACAAACAATTATTTTGCACAAATGTTTTTGTGGTGTTTGAATGAATGAATGATCGTTTTAAGGCGACAATTTAGACAATTTATAAGCAATTTAGGTTGAAAAAATATATAAAATTCAAAAAAGAACCCCTCAGCACATACATACAGGAGGGGTAGGTGCAGACTGGAAGTTTGGGACGATTACACCTCACCACCACTTAATTCAAAACACCTCACCACCAAGTAATTCAAGACACCGCACCACCACGTAATTCAAAACACCTCACCACCAAGTAATTTAAAACACCTCACCCCCATGTAATTCACAACACCTCACCACCACGTAATTCAAAACACCTCACCCCCATGTAATTCACAACACCTCACCACCACATGATTCAAAACACCTCACCACCACGTAATTCAAAACACCTCACCACCAAGTAATTCAAAACCCCTCACCACCATGTAATTAAAAACACCTCACCCCCATGTAATTTAAAATACCTCACCCCCACGTAATTTAAAACACCTCACCACCACATAATTCGAAACACCTCACCCCCATGTAATTTAAAATACCTCACCCCCACGTAATTTAAAACACCTCACCCCACTTAATTTAAAACACATCACCACCAAGTAATTTAAAACACCTCACCACCAAGTAATTCAAAATACCTCACCCCACGTAATTCAAAATACCTCACCACCACGTGATTCAAAACACCTCATCACCAACTAATTCAAAACACCTCACCACCACATAATTTAAAACACCTCACCACGATGTAATTCAAAACATCTTACCACCATGTATTTCAAAACACCTCACCATCACATAATTTTTGAAAACCTCACCACCAAGTAATTCAAAACACCTCATCACCAACTAATTCAAAACACCTCACCACCACATAATTAAAACACCTCACCACCAGGTAATTCAAAACACCTCACCACCACGTGATTTAAAAACACCTCACCTCCACATAATTCATAATACCTCACCACCACGTGATTCAAAACCACCACCACGTTATTTTAAAAAACTTCACAACCACGGAAACAAAAGTTTCAGGGAGTAGTTCATTGACAACAGACACTGCCCAGATGTGTAGATATATTTCAAAGCCAAACAGTTCAATCTTGGTTTCATCAGACCACATAATCTTGTTTCTCACAGTCTGAGAGTCCTTTAGGTGCTTTTTTGCAAACTCCAAGCGGGCTTTCATGTGTCTTTCACTGAGGAGAGGCTTCTGCCTGGCCACTCTACCATAAAGCCCAGATCGGTGGAGTGTTGCAGTGATGGTTGTCCTTCTGGAAGTTTCTCCCCTCTCCACACACGATCTGTGGAGCTCAGCCAGAGTGACCATCGGGATCTTGGTCACTTCTCTTACCAAGGCCCTTCTCCCCCGATTGCTCAGTTTGGCTGGGCGGCCAGCTCTAGGAAGAGTCCTGGTTGTTCCAAACTTCTTCCATTTAAGAATTATGGAGGCCACTGTGTTCTTGGGAACCTTCAATGCAGCAGAAATTTTTTTGTCGGCTTCCCCAAATCTGTGCCTCGACACATTCTTGTCTCTGAGCTCTGCAGGCAGTTCCTTCGACCTCATGGCTTGGTTTTTGCTCTGATATGCATTGTCAGCTGTGAGACCTTATGTAGACAGGTGTGTGGCTTTCCAAATCATGTCCAATCAATTGAATTTACCACAGGTGGACTCCAATCAAGGTGTTGAAACATCTCAAAGATGATCAAGAGAAATGGGTGGCACCTGAGCTAAATTTCAAGTGTCATAGCAAAGGGTATGAATACTTATGTCAATGCGATATTTCAGTTTTTTCTTTTTAATAAATTTGCAAACTTTCTAAAATCCTGTTTTCTCTTTGTCATTATGGGGTATTGAGTATAGATTGAAGAGGGAAAAAATGAATTTAAACGATTTCAGCATGAGGCTGCAACATAACAAAATATTCTTTAAAATAAACATGAACATCTGGATTAAAGTAGATTTAATACAGATCTTCATAATACACAATATAAAATAACTATGTCTTACCCTCTTTTTCAAAAAAATCCAACCTCCGCTGCCAGATGTTGCACCACCATTTTGTGTTGGGAGGTAGAAGTAGCTCAGAGCTTTTGTTCTGAGTGAAATCGAGAGTGTAACACAATTAACCTTTTTAAAATCCATGAAATAATTGAAATTGAAAAAGACCCTGTGACTTTTGCTAGCTAGTACACCAATACATACAGGCACACACGCACGAATGCACACACACCCAATCACTCACATTGTATACATGCATGCATACACACACACACACACACACACACACACACACACACACACACACACACACACACACACACACACACACACACACACATACACACACACACACACACACACACACACACACACACTCCAAACATATCACAATGGCCGGGATAAAAAGATTGAAGACGCTGTCAAAAACAAAACAATAAACAAGAAAAAGAGCAATCAGAGATGACAAACCCTCACCAGGATGTATTTTTATTGGTTTTTAAGGCTTTTGTGTTAAAACAAATATGGCGGCCGAACCACGTGACCGATGACGTCATCATTATTTTTTTCTCCACCAATTTATGCCTACATGATGCTCACGAAATTTTATCTGGATCGGATTAAGTTTTCTACTTGTCGAATTATGACCTCATAATGGAGGCACCTATGACATCATCATTAACATATTTTATTCCCCATGGGTAGTTCTTTACAATGAGCCATGTCTCAATTTTTCTATTCAGTGCTTCCGGAGATTATATCGGTGCAATTATTTTCGATTTTTCCAAGATGGCGGCCGAACCACGTGACCTATGACGTCATAATTATCATTTGAAAATTATACAGTTGTAGTTGCACCTATAGTGAAAATTTCCTGTGAATCGAACCAACGGTTGCAGAAAAAATAATATTTATTCTTTGTAGAGAAACAGACAAACAGACAAACAGACAGACAAATAGACAAACAAACAAACAAACAAACAAACGGACTCAAATGCAATACCTTCTCCACTGGTGAGGGTACTAGGTGTTTCTAAGTGTTCTCAGCCATCAAGTAACCTTCACTTACTTATAGCTACATGACTTTCCTTTTCGACATACTCATTTATTGTCTGTCGTAATAATTATTCTGCTTATTCCTTGTTTTGAAGCAATTATGTAAGACTCGTTTACCAGTATATGGTAGATGGTAAGACTGTGAGAACCTTGCATGATAAAATTTGATTTACACTTCGTTAACTGAGAACATTTGTGAAAACTGAAAAAATTTATGCATTGTGATAACATTTTGAATTGCTTTTTACTCAGGGCCTCTGCTCACTTTTTATGATTCTGACCTCTAGTTACACAACAAGATAAAATATTTGAAATGTTTCAAGCAGGACCAAGTACCAACTAGAACTATGAGCAGTGATGATGGGATTCCAGCCAAAATGGCCACCATACCACATCACTGATGACGTCATCATTTCAATAAAGTTTCCTTATGGGTAGTTGATCATATCTGTAAATTTTGGTTTGGATCAGTTAAGTGGTTCTGGACACAGATTTTCTTTTTTTTCCTGGAATCCAAGATGGCTGCCATACCATGTGACTGATGATGTCATAGTTGGCAAAAACAAAATCCTCATCTATCGTCAATCATACCTATGAAGTTTCGGATTGATCCGTTTAGTGGTTCTGGAGATATGGATTTTCAAATACTTTTCCTAAATCCAAGATGGCTGCCATATCACGTGACTGACGTCATAGTTTGCAAATATTTTCCTCCATCGGAATGTCAACGTGTTTCAAGTTTCATATCAATGGGATAAGCGGTGTCAGAGAAGTAGCTTTTTTGAAGTTTTATTTTAATATCCAATATGGCCGCCAAATCACATGGCCGATGACATATTTTTTGTAAACTTTTATCCCAACGGTAAACTTTCGACAACGGTAAACTTTTGTAAAATTTGTAAACTTTGTAAACTTTTTGATTGGAGATCTCGCGAGATCACGGCGAGGTCACGTCTTTTCGAAGCTGCTCCATGCGCTCACGCTTTCGAAGCTAAGTGATATTTCTCAATTGTGTTTTTGTCGAGACTGTATCTATCTTTCGGTGTATGTACCTACAGCGTATCTTTTGGAAAATTTTCGGTGCTAATTTTTCGTTCATGTATACACAATCGTCGGTTAATGGTATCGAGTATTCTGCGGCCTAGTACTCGTAGGCTTAGACTACCGTACCGTCTCAGACCTTGTGGTTTGTTTTTCTCTCAGCGATTCGTCGAATGCGCTGAAATTATTTTCGTTCTCTGTTTCGTACCAGTCGTTCACCCCGTACCTCCTTGTTTAATATCTGTACTCACAAAAAAAAAAAAAAAAAAAAAAAAAATTCCCTTCCCAGGTCTTATTCGTTTATTTGTTCTTTTTGTTCGTTCGTTCTTCGTTCGCGATCACGCGGTTAGAAATGTATAATCTCTCCCCTGAACAACTATTTTCTCTCATATATTATAACACCCTTTTCTTCTTTTCCTACAAAAGGATGCTTTTGTCTTGCTCACCAAATCTATTCATTCCAAAAAATATATATAATACCATCTCTTACAGTTCCTCCTTTCTACATTCCATAAACTATCCAGAACTCCATCCCTCCTCCAGTGTCCTCAAACGTATTTTTGACTCGAAGGTCTCAAACTCATTTTGCAAAAAATGTTCGTTTCCCATGAATCGTACACTTTTCAAAATCCAATCTCACCCCTCCCCTCCAAATCCTCCCCATCACCCATCCCTTTCAAATCTCCCCCCTTGCCCCTTCCCTCCCCTCCCTCCTAAACTCCCCCCACACCCCTCCCCTCCGAGACTCTCCCTCGCTCCTCCCCTCCTAGACTCCCCTCTCACCCCTCCTCCTCAAAGCATCCTCCCTGCTTCTTCCTCCTTCCAACTTTCACCTTCATCTCCCCAAACCTCCTGCCTTGCTCTTCCCCCTCCTCAAATAACACCTCACTGTGCCTCACCCAATCTCCATCAAACCTTTTGTCTGCCCCATTCTTCCCTTTCTCCAAGCTATTCTGAAATCTCTGACACACCTTCAACAGCTCTCCCTACCTCTTCCTCCTGTTCCACATCTTACCCTACCCCTCCCCCCCCCCCTGTTCTGGACCCGATGCTCCCCCTTCCTCTTCATTAACGGTATGGACCTCAAACATCCGGGGCCTTCGCTCAAACTTGACTGACCTCTCCATACAGGTTGCTTCTGACAAACCAGATGTGATCTGCTTAACAGAAACTTTCCTCCTTCATGATGTCTCTGATGCCTTCGTATCTCTCCCAGGTTACTCCCTCCTCCGGTATGATAGACCTGAGCCTCGTCCTGGAGGTGGGGTTGCTATCTTTATAAAAAACTCTCTTCCTCACTCGCCCTCCACTGCCCTCTCTCCACCTCACCCCCAGGAATACCTTTGGCTACGGCTTCCCCTTCGCTCCCACCTTTTGTTCATATGTGTGTTATACCGTCCACCAATCAGCGATGACTCCATCTACATCTCACTGTCTGATAATATGGACCAACTTCTATCTACCCATCCCAACTCTCTCTTCCTCATATGTGGTGATTTCAATTGTCACCATGCCAGTTGGCAGGGTGTGGGTACCTCTCTCACCAGCCATGGCTCTTCAGCAAAGGACTTCTGCGACTCACTGGGACTGACACAATCTGTCAATTTCCCGACCCGGATCTCAGTCAACGGAGCATCTTCTCTTCTGGATTTGGTTATGACAAACTTCCCTGAAAATGTCTGCTGCTCTTCTTCTGCTCCAATCGGCTCATCTGATCATGTGCTTGTCAAAGTGGACATCTCTCTGACCATTCTCAGAGAGCCTCCTCAGCGTCGACGAGTCTGGCATTTCACTCAGGCCAACTGGCACGGTCTTCAAGCAGCCATCAATCATCTGGACTGGTCTCCCATCTCTACCGCCTCTGACATCAACTCATCCTGGGAATTCTTTCAAAGTAAATTGCTCTCTCTCATGCACAGATTTATACCATCTCGTCTTCAGTTGTCATACCCTTCCTCCCGTCCATGGTACACGGAATCTTGTGGTGAGGCTGTTGCCCTGAAACAACTTGCTTTAGTCTCCTGGAAAGCAAATCCAACGGAAGGAAATCTCATTTCCTTTCACAAAGCCCGAAACAAGTGTGTGTCCACCCTCAGGAGAGCCAGGAAACAATATCTCACCATTCGCAAGACCGAACTCTCTTATCTGTCTCCCTCTTCCAAATCCTGGTGGCGTCTGGTCAAATCTGTTTCTGGTGTTTGTTCCCCCTCCATCCCCTCCCTCACCTCAAACGGCTTAACGGCTGACTCCGCACGTGAAAAAGCTGAATGCCTCAACTCTGTGTTTGCCTCTAAATCTTGTGTCCCAAACCCATTCCTCTCTGTACCCACCGTACCCAGTCGTACCCAGCTGCTCCTGGACTCTGTGTCCTTTCCTACTGACAAGGTGGAAAAGTTTCTGTCAACCCTCGACTCTGATTCTGCAACTGGTCCTGACGGCATCAGCCCACGGGTCCTAAAATCATCTTCTTCTGCTCTTTCACTCCCTCTTTCTGTTCTCTTCACCCTCTCTTTTGCTCAAGGTCATCTGCCATCTGCTTGGAAATCAGCCAACATCACCGCTTTGCACAAAAAAGGTGCAAAAACAGATCCCAGCAACTACAGACCAATCAGCCTTCTCCCAATTATCAGCAAAGTCATGGAATCCATCATTGCTTCAGATATTAAATCTTTCCTCTTCTCCAATGGCTTGATCTCTGATCATCAATTTGGTTTCAGACCTGGTCACTCTACTCTGGACATGCTGCTTCTGCTTTCTCAAAAATGGATGGAGGTCCTCAACGCCAAACAGGAAATTAGAGCTGTCTCCCTTGACATTTCACGTGCCTTCGATACGGTCTGGCACCCTGCTCTGCTCTCCAAACTCTCCTCCTTTGGTATCCATGGAAATCTCCACGCATGGCTGGCGGACTTCCTCTCTGGTCGTAGTCAACGTGTGGCCCTGAATGGGTTTCTCTCATCTCCTCTTCCTGTTCAGGCTGGAGTTCCCCAAGGTAGTGTTCTGGGCCCTGTGCTTTTTCTGGTCTTCATCAATGATCTCTCTGACTCTCTTGAAAATCCTCTCTATCTCTTTGCTGACGACTCTACTCTCTGTCGCTCCATTCCTCATCCCTCAGATCGGCAGTCTGCAGCCTCCTCACTCTCTGCAGACCTGGACAAAATCACAGACTGGTCAAACAAGTGGAACATGTCTTTCAATCCTGACAAATCTCACACTCTTACAATGTCTCTCCGAAAGGACCGACTGGACAACCCTCCCATCTACTTTCTCAACAATCCTCTCCAAGAAGTTCTGTCGCTCAAGCTTTTGGGTCTCACTATCTGCCATGATCTTTCCTGGGAAAACCACATTTCCAAGCTGGCCTCCAAAGCCAGTCGCCGACTGGGCATCCTCCATCGTGCAAAGTCCTTCCTTGGCACACCTGAGCTCCTCACCACATACAAGGCTTTCATCCGCAGCTCAATGGAATACTGTTCCCCCCTCTGGGCTGGTGCTCCTGCCTCACACCTTGCTCGGCTTCACGCTGTTGAGGCCAAAGCTTTCAGAATCATTGGAATCTCCTGCGATGTAGTCAACGCCGAGGGCCTTTCACTCACTCACCGCAGGCAGGTTGGTGGTCTTTCTGTCTTCTACCGACTCCTCTCTGGCCTTGCTCCCCCAGCTCTCTCTGTGCTCTGTCCCCCCAATATTCCTTCAGGTCGCACAAGATCTGCCTGCAACCCTCTTATGGTTAAACTGCCAAAGTCTAGGCTCTCTGCTCACCTTCACTCTTTCATTCCCCTTTTCTCCCGCCTCTGGAACAAACTCCCCCACTCCCTTCAATCCCACTCCTCCCTCCAGGTCTTTAAAACAGCTGTTCACCACCATCTCTTATCTTCCCCCATCGAAAACCTTGATCTTTTCTACCCCCGGTAATTCACCCCAGAGTCCTTGCAGTGTTCATATGTTTTAATCCTCTCCCACCTCCCCCCAAGTCCTCCCGATGTCCCTGCTCTCAAATGTTGTGTTTGTGTCCTTCCCCTTCTTCCCCCTCTCTTTTGTGTCCTCCCCCCTCTCTCCCCATCTTGTCTGCCGCTCCCCTTGTTTTTTGTGTTTTGTGTGTCGGTTTGTCTTTTTGTGTGATTAATGTTTGCTCTTTCACGAGCCTCGATCTTGTATACAAAAAAAAAAAAAAAAAAAATCCCCATGGCTAGGCAATCGTATTTATAAAATTTTGCGTTGATCCGTTCAGCGGTTCTGGAGAAGAGGATGTTTAAAGTTTATGACATCATATGCAATGGTAACATAACCAGCATGTTGTTGTAACATAACCAGCTCAACCACAGTTTTGTCAGAATCTGTCCATAATTTTTTGAAATATCATGCTATATAATCGTGTTTGGCCCCATCTCTCAATTTAATTATGACGAATCACTTGAATTTTTTTTGATCGGATTCATATCTTCACCAAAATCGAATCAATTTGTCCTCGTCACACACTCAACCTGTCCACCAAGTCTCTTCCAAATCCGTCCATAATATTTCGAGATATCCTTCTTACAGGAAAACAGATAGACAGATGAAAAATCACTCATTGAGCGACACTTGGCAAAAGAGAACAAAGCAGAATGGCACTCAGTAGAGCATCCTTTCGACCTCACAAATAGTTGGTGGTTGAATTTAGTGACCTGATATGAAAATCCTATTCAAATTTCAAGTCAATCGAATGAAAACTGAAGATTTTAGAAATTCGAAAAGGTTGTTGACCTAAAAAAAAAAAAAAGGAAGATTCTGTTTTACCACGAACTCTACCATTTGGTGAAGTTTCCTGAAGATCGTTTTAAACAATCACAAGCTGACAAGTTTCCTGAAGATGGTGACCTGGAGGCAAGTATAAGTGAGCGGACAGACACACACACACACACACACACACACACACACACACACACACACACACACACACACACACACACACACACACACACCGCAGTGATCAACACATACTTGTCACAAAACCATTTTTTTGCCAAGTAAGAAACAGGGGTGAAACCGTAACCCCTGTCCACCTTTGGTGCCGTAGGTAATTATTTTATAATTATATACTTTGCCCTACCTTTCTAGCATGTCTTTGAATGTTGTGAGGATTTTGATCATTTAACCTTTTGAACACCCCACATAGAAAGGAGTTGGCTTTGTTTTTCGTTAAAATTGCATTCGCATTGCATTTTCTTTCTTGATCTCGACTGTTCTGGCTTACTTTGTAAATGCGCATAAATTTATTGCAACTTGCTCAATTTGCCATCAGGCTATTTCACAGCATGCACACATTGCGTTGTTTTCTCCGAGACTATCCTTGGACAATTGTCCACCAATTAACAGCAGCCATTTCATTTGAAGAGGTATGGCACAAAATTGCTCTTCGTGACTTTCGCTTTATGAGTTAAAGGTGGGAGTGGGTCAGCCTATAAAGTCACTGCGGTGGGTGGAGGATTTGTGGATGTAGTGGTGACTTGGCGAGAGGGAAAAGGTTGAACGTTTGGCATGTTATAGCCAACATATCCTGTCGATGTAGACTCCCTGTTGAGAAAGAACATAAGGCCTTTAGCACAGCGGTAAGAGATGCTGATGATGCTTTGGATTGTAAACCTTCAATAGTTGCCAGTGCGATTAGGCTGTAAACAAAGGCCTTGGGGGCTTGAGTAGCTGCAGGGTTTTCGTGCGAGAGGGTAGAAAATTAGCATCCAATTTAACGTTTTTTAGATCAACTTAACGATGTTGTTTAATCCGTTTTATGGTGAATTAACGGAAAAGGCGCTTTGGTACCAAGTGCTCAAGATCAGAGAAAAGAAGTATAAGGGTGGCAGAAAGGTGAATAGGATATAGGACTAATCGATGCATAAAATGAGGGTCAATCAAGGTTTATGGCGACCATTATTTATGGCGTCAATCAAGGTCTACAAAATCAAGAAGTGAATGCCACAGAGAAACGATCGAAACTTCACCTATTTCTCAGGGTGTTCCCTTGCTGCACATAGGCCTACGCACCTGTCCTATGGATGCGACAGCAACTTGATGACTTCTGCAGATAAATCTTTGGGACGTGTACACTCATATCAGGACACATGCTTTGACATTATCATCATTTAACCTGTTCCCACCGATATGTTCTTTGAGTGGTGGAAAGCGATGAAAATCACAAGGTGACAAGTTGGATTGCATTGGGGATGATTATAAACCTCCCAATCCAACTGGAATAACAGGGGTAACGTTTGTCATGCAAGGATGAGCATTACTGTGCAGTAAAGTCAGGCCCCGAGACAGCGTACCTGGCCATAGGTGCGTGTATTGTTTGTATCACATCATTGCTTAACAAGTCACATCTACAGGACTGTAGTGAATGTTTTGAAATATTCAATAACTTCTCCCTGAATTAAACTGTGAAGGAACTCTTTTGTAATGGTCATAAGTGTTACCTTTTCATCCAATATGAGGAACTTTCATTCCATCCTTGTACTCACCTTCATGATTTTCAATGGAAATTGATGATTGTTTCCACCCTCTTCCCAAACAAACATAAAATTCTTCCGAAATTTTGCGAAAATAATCCAGAAAACGTACCTGTTCAACTCATTATCTGTTTGCTTGAGTGACGGCTGATGCATTTAATAATACTCAAGACAATTCCCGAAATAATCACAACTTTTTTTTAATATTTCTGTGAATTTCAGCAATTTTATTTCTCAACGCCTTCACAGGGATCTTGGTGATACTCCTATATCACACAATATACATGACTATCTTGGCTGCCACCTTGGTTTTACCCAGAATGCTATGGCCAGAAATGATGTCACTTCCTGTATAACTTAATATGTCACTTTCAAAATAACGTATTCCCCCCCAAATTGCTCAGCACACATGCGCTTACACCCCAGGAAACTTTGGCATCCAGGGCATCGTAAAGTAAACTGTTGGTGGGAGATAAGGATTGTTACCTAAAATGGCTCACAAAGCTTCTGAATTAAGCTAACAATACTTGGGAAGTACCTGAGAGAAAGGGCTCTGCCTTTGCACAACAAGAGACTTGGAGGAGACATTTCTTAGCTTGTTGAATGGGAAACTGCTCGTATTGTAAAAACCCAACTTGCAAGGCCAGCGTGGACAAGTGTTTGCTTCACAATGCCCCTCCCCCTCCCCATTCCCCTGACCGATCACTTCCAGTGAATGGACTGTTTATCTGTATTAGTTGTTTCTGAACACTAATGGGAAGGACATATCTGGGGATTTTGAATGTACAGGTTATGTTTAAAATGACATTTACTATTTATCATATAATGACAAATAATGATAAATAATGATAAATGACATAATGATAAATAAAATGTCATATAATGACATTTACTAGTGAAGGGAGAGGACGTCGTGGTGAGGTGAAGGGAGAGGACGTCGTGGTAAGGTGAAGGGAGAGGACGTCGTGGTGAGGTGAAGGGAGAGGACGTCGTGGTGAGGTGAAGGGAGAGGACGTCGTGGTGAAGTGAAGGGAGAGGACGTCGTGGTGAGGTGAAGGGAGAGGACGTCGTGGTGAGGTGAAGGGAGAGGACGTCGTGGTTCTCAGGCTTGCCGCTGGAGCATGGTGAGGCCTAGCGGCACGTGGAACCAAGTGGACTGCGGCCTTCTCCCCGCACGGGAACGGGGGGCCTGGGCGATTGCGGACGACGCACCGAACGATCAGAGCTAAGTGCATGATAAAACACACGTTTATTTCTTCATATATCTTCCCCATCAGTATGTGTGTGTGTCTGTAATAGGAGCGCTCCAGTTAGAGGGATTAGACCGGCGCGTTTTATTTTGTATTATCGGCATCCGTGGTAATAAACCTGTTTATTTTTGTACATAATTCCGTTTTTGTTGAGTTCCGTTGAGCGTCACCAAAAATATCAGCTCTATCAAAGCAAGCTTACGGCACTGAATGCATCATGGACACCACGTTTTGTTCAAAATGCTTTGGGTGCTGGTTTCTCTTGGGAAGCTTGTGTCATTTGAAAGAGCAGAGATAAGTCGCCATTTTGTGTCCCTCTCCCCGTCTGTGCTTGTGACTTGACGCCTTAGTTTTTATCGGATTATTTTACTTTGTTGTATATAGTTATTATTGATTTCATTCTCCGTTTACTTGTTCGGGATTAAACCAGTTTGGTTTTATTCAAAGCTTTATCCCGGTGTGTACCCTGGTTAGAATAGGTACACCGTATCCCTGCATGTCGTAAGAGGCGACAAAGAGGGTTGGCGTCAGGAAGGGCATCCGGCCATAAAAAAAACATAGCCTCAAAAAAGAGAACCATGACAATCACAACTACATATGGGCAGGGTACAGCCCGAAGTGGAGATCGGTTTCTGAGGTTTGCGACATGGAATGTAGGGATAATGACAGGGAGATCAGGAGAAGTGGTGGAAGTATTGGTCAGAAGAAGAGTGGATATATGTTGTGTGCAAGAGACGAGATGGAAGGGAAGTGGTGTGAGAATGGTGAAGGGTTGGCAGGGACAGAAATACAAGTTTGTGTGGCAAGGGTGCCCGGAGGGCATGAATGGTGTTGGTGTCCTGTTTTCTGAGGAGTTTGTAGACGGTGTGGTGAGTGTGACGAGAGTGAGTGATAGGTTGATGATGGTGAAAATGATGATTGGAAAGCTCTTGGTGAACGTCATCTCGGGATATGCTCCGCAGGTTGGTCCGAGCGATGAAGGGAAGGACAAGTTCTAGTGTGCAATAGAGAAGCTGATGGAAAACGTGAAAGGTGAGGAAGTTGTTGTGGTAGGAGGAGACCTAAATGGACATGTGGGAAGGAGTATGGACGGTTTTGAGGGAGTTCATGGGGGTTACGGATATGGTGTGAGAAATGGAGAAGGTGAAAGGATTTTGGAGTTTGCTGATGGAGCTGATTTGTTGATTTGTAACACTCAGTTCCAGAAAGGGGATAATAAGCTTGTTACATACACGTCAGGTGGGTCGACGACAACCGTTGACTACCTGATGGTGCGTAGGCGAGATAGGGGGCACCTCCGGGACACAAAGGTGATCCCGGGGGAGGAGGCTGTTTCGCAGCGCCACTTGGTTGTCTGCGACATAAGGGTGAAGGGTGCGAGGAGAGCTCGGCAGGTGAAGTACCAACCGAGAATGAAGGTGTGGAGGTTGAAAGAGGTGACAGTAAGGGAGGCATTAAAAGAGAGGCTGAGTAGGGTAGAGGATGATGTGGTTGAGCTTGAACGTGGTTGGATGCCAATGAAAGATAGTCTGTTGGGAGCCGTTGGTGAGGTATGTGGATGGACAAAAGGACCACCGAGGCACTCGGAAACATGGTGGTGGGATGATGAAGTTGGAAAGAGGATTGACAAGAAGAGGAAGAAGTTCAAGGAGCGGCAGAAGGCGAAGGGTACGGGAGCAGAAAAAGCAGAGCATGAAAGTTATAAGGCAGCCAAGAAGGCTGCAAAGAAAGAAGTAGCAAAGGCGCAGGAGGCATGTAGGAAAATGTTCGGAGGCGCTTGGATTCGGAAGAGGGTCAGAGAGCGGTATTCAGGATTGCAAAGCAGATAGCGAAAGAGAGGTGTGATGTGATGGGGGTGAGTTGCTTGAAGGATGAAGTGGGACAAATCGTTGTGGACCCAGATGGAATTAAAGGAAGATGGAAAAGATATATGGAAATGCTGTTGAATACAGAGAATGAATGGGATGGCAACATAGAGAGTAACCCAGTTTTAGGACCGGCAGAGAAGATAACTGAGAAGGAAGTTGAGGAAGCGATAAAATCAATGAAGAGTAGAAAAGCGGGAGGGCCGACGGGAGTTGTGGGAGATATGTTGAAGGCAGCAGGAAGTTGGGGTGTGAAGAGAATGACAGAGATCTGTAATCTGGTGGTGAAAGAAGGCCGCATTCCAGTGGCTTGGGAACTGAGTACCCTAGTCCCTCTATACAAGGGGAAAGGTGACCCTCTGGAGTGTGGCTCGTACCGAGCGATAAAGTTATTGGAGCATGGAATGAAGGTATTGGAAAGGGTGTTGGAGAGAAGGATAAGGAAGAAGGTGAAGATCGACGAAATGCAGTTTGGATTTATGCCAGGAAGAGGAACGACAGACGCGCTCTTTATTGTGAGGCAGTTGCAGGAGAAGTACATGGAGAAGAGGAAGAAGTTGTTTCTTGGGTTTGTTGTTCTGGAGAAAGCATTCGATAGGGTTCCACGCGAAGTATTGACATGGGCATTGAGGAAGTTAGAAATGGAGGAATGGTTGATCACAGTCATGATGTCAATGTACAAAAGTGCGCGCACAGCTGTAAGGACGAAGGACAGGAACAGTGGTGAGTTTGAGGTGAAGGTGGGAGTGCATCAGGGGTCGGTACTAAGTCCACTACTATTTGTAGCTGTGATGGAGGTGCTGGCTCAGAACGTAAAGGAGGGTTTACCGTGGGAGTTGTTGTATGCAGATGATCTGGTGTTGATTGCGGAAAGTATGGATGGACTGAAGGAAAAGATGAACAAGTGGAAGGAATGTATGGAGACAAAAGGTCTGAAGGTGAATATAGGAAAGACGAAGGTGATGGCAAGTGGTAAAGCATGTGGTGAGGTGGAAAGAACTGGGAAGTGGCCATGTGCTGTGTGCAGGAAGGGTGTCAGAGTGAACTCCATTCAATGTACAATGTGCTCTGAGTGGGTTCATCAAAAATGTAGTGGTCTGAGAGGGTCATTAACCAGTGTGGCAGCTACATTCAAATGTAAGGTGTGCACAGAGGGAGCTGCAGGTGGAGGAAATGTTGAGTTGGATCTTGGAGTCGGCGTGAAGCTGGAAGGTGTGAAAACATTTTGCTACCTCGGAGACATGCTGAATGGAGAAGGTGGATCAGACACGGCAACGGTTGCTGGAGTGAGATGTGCATGGAAGAAGTTTCAGGAACTGAGTGGCGTGCTGATGAGGAGGGGAGTGTCGTTGAAGCTGAAGGGAAAGGTGTATGCTGCATGTGTGAGAAGTGTTCTGATTTATGGGAGCGAGACATGGGTCGTGAATGTCGAGCAGCAACGAAGGCTGGAAAGGGTGGAAATGCGAATGGTTCGGTGGATGTGCGGAGTATCGTTGAGAGAGAGGAAGACAAATGATGAATTGCGAAAGATGATGGGAATAGAGCCTGTGATGGATGCTGTGAAGAGAAACAGGTTGAGATGGTTTGGTCATGTGTTGAGGAAGGATGAAAGTGACTGGTTGAGAAGAGTGATAGAAATGAATGTAGAAGGAAGTAGAGGATGGGGAAGACCGTGAAAGACTTGGCTAAATATGGTGGAAGAAGAAATGCGGGCAAGGGGGTTAACAAGGAGAGATGCAGAAAATAGGGCAAAATGGAGAAGATTGTCATGGGGACCGCAAGGCTAACCCCCACTCTAGCAGGGAAAATGGCCTTAAAATGCATGTTGTTGTTGTTGTATTTATCATGTTGGGAAGAGGGGGGCTATGGGAGCTGTGAGGGCTGTTATGAATACACCAGTAAAAAGCCCACCAAAAATGACATGCAAGTTTACAGTATTTAGTTTGACTTTTAGGAACAGTTTATTTGATGGTGCAGTCTCGGGAGCATGCCAAAGTCTGAATCCTCGGCCTAGTACCAGGTGTGTTTATATCTTTATTTATTAGACATCTTACGGACGTAAATGAACACTCGTTTTACTCTGCGCATGTTGCACATCACGTGCAGCGAATTTCACCTCCCTGTGCCTTGTATCTATTGTCATTTTAAAAAACGTTTCTGTACACCGCCCTTGAGGTTTTGTTTGCAAGTAAAGGTTTTGTTTGCAAGTCTACAGTTAAAATATAAAAGACATAATTACTCTTTTATGGAAAATGTTTTTCGAGTTTGTTTTATCCTCAAAGTAGACTGTAGTGAACCCACATTTGTGTTAAACGATCGGCCTTTAAAACCTACCCTTATGAAGGGGGACAGCATCTGTACAAACATACAAACTGACATTGTGTTTTACATGGTAGACATTTATTAGATTCTGTGGCCACAAGAGAAATTATACTAGATTTTTGCATCTATTTCCATAAGCTGAAATGTCCGTGCGCATGTTTTAAAAATACATATATATTCAGTAATTGTATTAACATGAAATGATAGGAAATCAATATATCTCAGTCTCATCCACCATATATTTGTCATATTTCCTTTATTTCTACTAGGGCATGCCCGTACTATATATATATCTAAAATTATATCCCCCCCCTCTATTTACATGAAATGGTTTGGTCCAAAGCGAACGGCTTGCGAGTACGGTGACAATCCCCCCCCTCTATTTACATGAAATGGTTTGGTCCAAAGCGAACGGCTTGCGAGTACGGTGACAATCCCCCCCCTCTATTTACATGAAATGGTTTGGTCCAAAGCGAACGGCTTGCGGAGTTTGGTAAAGAAATCGCCATAGCGTGCACAAACGCGCAGGAAAGCGAAAGAATCGCAAATTAGTTTTAATTAGTTTTAAAACATAGTTTAACGCCAACATAGTTTGCCAACGTGAAATAAATGAATACGCTCTCAAATGTGCCGTCCGAGGCAGAGTCTGTTCGCCACGTTCGGCACACGTGATAGCTCGCTGCTCTCTGATTGGTTGAATCGTTTTTTGGACATAGCTCGCTAACTACTTGTCCGATTAATATGAAACCTTGAAAAGGCACATCCTCGGGTCCCCAGCAATATACCTGGCAAGTTTCAAGTATATCGGACCCGTGGTTGTCGAGAAACAGCGGTCACAGACAGACACACAGAGATTACTGGCATTATAGATAGACTAGGGCATGCCCGTACTATACATACATACACAATACATACACACAGAGATTACTGGAATTATAGATAGATGAGTCTGATTTTCATTTACAAAAAAACAATTACGTTTATTTCATTTACACAAAAATCATTATATCTCAGTCTCATCCACCAGATATTTGTCATATTTCCTTTATTTCTATGAGTCTGATTTTCATTTACAAAAAAACAATTATGGTCAACCTTTTTGAAATTGCCACTCTTTCGTCTAAACTTTTCTAACCTCGCTAACCCCCAGATTCCACCCCAAGCCCTTTGCCTTCCAAACCAAACCTCCCTCCAATGAGTTTGCTTGTGTGTCCATATTGTCCTTTCCTGCTCCTCATTCCTCCCCGCACCTGCTGAAAATTATGTTGAAAATACATAATTCCCTGTTTCACACATAAAGCCGAACCTGGTCACCACAAACACACAGCGCATGCGCAAAAGGCCTCATTTAGCATTCGTATGCCATTTCTAAAGTCCTGTATTGCTCAGGGTCAACGACATCATTGCACAAAGTGTCCTAGGAAGATGATCATGCCTCTGAGGGACACTACAGTACTCATTTTCAGAGTGACCATTCGGGAGAGCATACATTTCAAATGGTATTCATCGGTAGTGGTCCATTTGTTGATTGGACTGAAATAGTTCTCTTTCCTGGGGAAACTCAAGGTCATGGTCCATGAGGGGAGATCTAACAAGCTTTTCAACCACTCTAGTCTCTCTATTAAAGTCAATAAAAACTTTGTGCAAAGAATTGACACTTATTTGAAACTTTCTGTTTGTACGTACTCATATAATAGAAGACTTTTGACCGCCCCTTCTCCTCCTATCCACACTGTGTGCCCTGACAAGAAGCCCTCTCCCATCACGTGGACTCATAACTTTTGTATATTCGACAAGGCGTCAATAACAAACAAATGTCTAATTTTATTAACTATCTGTATAACTCAATCAACATGAAACTTTTGTATATTTTTCCTTTTGTCACATGGGCATACATTTTCTTGATTCAGATAAATACTACTTTGCATGCAACTCTGGGACTATGGTTTGTATTTAGCTTGCTAAAGCATGTGGCATCAATAATTTAAGCAGATATGACATTAGTAGTAGTATTAGTTGTAATCACTCTCTCTCTCTTCTCTCATCCGCATCTCCCCATGCCGCATGTCTTCGTCTACCCCACTTCCTCCACACCGTGTCCTGCCGCGCTCCTTCTCTCCTTCTCTCTGCCGGAACGACGAAGCTCGTCTTGCTCTGAGCAGCGACACAAAGGGCAATTCATCTGGGGGAGCCGCGCCTTGCCGCGCATGCCAAACCTCACCGCGGTCGCCTTTGTGCTGAAATTTGTTACTAGTGCTAAGGATTTTGTTGAAACCAATCCCCTCCTCCTCCAATTCTCTCACCGTATCTTTACTCACCCACTCCCAGAAAAAAAGATATCCATATTAACAAATAACTCCAAATCAAGAATATTCTTTTCGTATTTTTGTTTCCTTGAAATTATGTCCTTTGGTGATTTCAATTCAAATGACTTTTTCTGCAGTTACTCATTTTTGGTAAAAGTGGATGGGATAATATATACGGTGTGTAATTTCCTGTTGTGCTAAATTCTTTCCAACTCGCCTTGATTAGCCTTTCATTATGTGTGTCCTTTTTCTCACAGTCTGCGACTTGCTCTGCTCTTCTCTCTTTCCTTCTTTCTTTCTTTCTTTCTTTCTCTCTCTCTCTCTCTCTCTCTTTCTCTCTCTCTCTCTCTCTCTCTCTCTCTCTCTCTCTCTCTCTCTCTCTCTCTCTCTCTCTCTCTCTCTCTCTCACTCTCTCTCTCTCTGTATCCGTTTTTGTCACATTGGTCTCTCTCTCGCCCTCTCTCTCTTCCTCTCTCTTTCGGACTGGCAGCTCCTCCAGCCCGCCACTCAATGTCCCCCTCTCCGTGCCAATGCAAGGCCACCCCGTGAATGGGTGACCACAGACCATACCAAATCAGAGAGAGCTAAAGGTTGCCATAGTCTTGAAACAAGCATTCCTTTCACCTTTTAATTACAATTGGTTATGCTAATTTAAATGCTCATCCATTTTGCGTCATGATCTCCCACTTCACTTAGATTCCACTGGATTCTTGCGCTTTCGCCCGGATTTGCTCTCATATTCGGGTCCATGGAACATTACTTGCATTAATAGACAATCGCAATGTTCCCTGGAATTGCAGCACGTGACTTCCAAATGTCTCTAAATCGTGAAGTATCGATTCGTTTGTTGTTTGTGCAGAAATCGATGAGGTTATACTGGCTTCAGCCTATGTCTCGTTTTTATCGTGTTTTCAATAAAGCTTCCTGTGATTATTCATTAATTCCCATGGTGTGCTCGATTCTCACCCTTCGTGACAATAGCGATAAAAAGCATGCAAGCAATGTTTGAAAACAAGCCTTCTCCTGTCCTGACAGCTCTGGCTTTCATGAACTTGATTTGTAAACAATGCTTTGAAGTCGAGAACACACACTTTGTTGCATTTGCTTTCCCGGCTTAAGTTTGGCGGATGAAAATAAAAAACATTCCCCAGATTGATGTCTCTGAGATACGTGCGATGGAATGTACCACAGGTTGGCAGGCAGATCCGGATTTGTGCCTGAAAAGTTTCTGGAGACTATGGTACATTTACCAAGCAAGCCCCCACCACCACCACCCAACCCCTCAACCCCCCCCCCCCCTCTTCCTTTTGTCCTCAAACGAATTGCTCTCACAGCATGGTGTCTCCAACTCTTTTATTCTCAATTCCATGGACCAAAAATAAGAGGGAGAGCATTCAAGTCAAACCTTCCTATTAGCCAAGAAGCAACACTTTCCTCTCAGATCTTATTTGCCTCTTTCCCTTGACCATTGCTAGGACATTGGCAGAGCCACCCTCCTGGCTCACTGGCCTTGACGGCTCCTGCCGTTCTCAGCTTTCCCATGCTTAAGCTCTTAGGTTCTCTGGTGCTCGTGGCCTGTTTTCTGACTTGGGCTCGGGCCCGACATTGCCAGTGCCAATGTGACTGCACTCTACGGCAGACCACCACTCCTGTGCTCATACCAAGGCTTCAGTACCACTCGGTGCCTGCATTTGGCTCCTGGCGGCGATACCACACAAGGAGACAGCAACCGTTGTCGTCTCACCGCACACCACAAAGTAAGTACTGCTCTTGTCGTAAACTGATATAATCCCTGCAGGTGTTCATCCAATGGCGTATGGCTCATAATCAATTTCAGACATCTAACAAAAAACAGGTCTAGGGGTCTGCATCTGTCTACAGACCTTGAGTAATAGTTGACAGCACCAAGTGAGTGCTACACAAACACCAGCTGTGGGATCAAGTGTGTTGGTTTAAGTACAACAAGCACAAAGGGATGCAGAAAAGGTTTAGAGTTGCCCCAGTCCCTGCAAGTTCATTATTTAAGAAACAGACAATGTTTTAGGCAAAGATCAATGACGTCGTTTGTCTGCTAGGCCGGTGTTTTACCACGTTTTCATGTCTACTCTTCTGCACTTTTCCTAAGCTCCTTCCAAATGTGCTCATGCTGCAGATCCTTGTGCAATTCCTTTGAATTGTTGACATATTCTTCATGAGAGGCAACTGGTTCCGTGTGGTGTAATTGCCTCTGACAGGAAAAAAAATTACTCAAGCCAATCGCTGACGCCCCTCAATTAAGTGGAGATGTTTATTGAGCAAACATATTGTCAGCATATAACATTTTTGCATGGAAAAACTTTTAGAATCTTTACTTTTATTTCGTTGTCTAAAGGGTAGATGATGCTCCTTTGAGAAAACGACTTTCAGCAAGTGCTTGGAGATGTCGATGGTGGAGTTTGAGCATCAATCAAGGAGTAGTTGATGCATGTATAATGGAGTCCCTCGAAAGTCAGTGACAGCAGAAACAGTACATCGATTTTAACTGGAATTCGATAGGTATGCCTTGAAGCATTGGGGATTGAGGGGTACATGAATATTGGTTGTCGTGTCTCTCCTCCCCTCACTCTCAGCACCGACAGTGAAATTGAGTCGATAAACTAATCAATTTGATTATTGCGGTATTGATGGAGCACAGGAATTATGGGCCAAATTACGTCCTCCCACGTTAAAGTTCATTGTATTTCCTTGTATGTACTAAATAACACTTGAAGTCTACAGGAAGTGTTGGAATCTTCAAATAATTTCTGTCTGTAATCTTTTTCATGTCATTTAAATGTTATTTTCGAATGAGATGCTGAGAATAGCCAAAGACTCGCAAAACGTACACCGAGGCACACACACACACACACACACACATATATGTATACATGCAATATAATTTAAAATGATTCAAATCATTTATACACAATCCCACTAATTATGTATATTTTGCTTCACCAGCATGTTCCTGAAGTCACAGGAGAGGATATTCTATCTATCTGTGATGAGCGTGTGAGTCCGTAAGCAGACCCACTGTAATATAGATCGTTAATTCTCAGATCGACTGTTATCTACATACACTGCCGTTGTTTATGCTCGGTCTCTTTTTGTATTTGCGTCTTGAATTGGTGTGTCTTGAACTCTTGCGAGTATGTCGTTTGTAGAGCACTTTGACGACCCTTCGTACAGTGAAGTAGGTATACGGTATGAATCATCAAATCCAGTGTCCCTGTTTCATTCTCCAGATCACAGCACATGCTTGTAAGAAACATTTTAGTGTACATGTGCTATATATTACTTGGAAATAGTAACACGGATTATTAATCTCATTGCCAATTTTATTGTTCATTAACTTTTATTTTTATTTTCACTGCATTAGCAACTTGTTAATGGTGTCCATGATTTTAATATTGTGTGGTGTCCACTAATAATATCAACAACAATAATGATATTCGTACCATTTGGCAATAATAAAACGAACGTATAATCCTGCCCTGGCCCAAGCAAACCTGGGCTTGGTGAAAGGTAAACTAATGCTGAAGCAGTACAGCAGGCAGTTATGCTACAAGCAGGCAGGTATGCTTTAATATATACCTCTATTTCATGTGAATATAAAGCATTTGATAATGGAAAAAAAACTATTTACCAATTTCTACAGGAAGTTATTTTATCCGAAAACGATACTATTTTTTCCAAATAGGTTTGTTTTATAAACTGCAGCAATGGAATATTTTGTACAGGTAAATGCAAAAAGGTCTTCTTATATCGCTTTTTAAATTTATGTTTAAGAATATCACCTAAATTAGATGAAGACAACATCTGCAAGGTTTTGGTAATTTACAAACTGCAAGTTTTAGTGTTAATGGCAGAAGTGTGGGAGGCTAAAGATAGTGTTAAAGTCCCAAGTTCAAGTTTATGCGTTGTGTGCGCTTTGTTCATTCCTTCGTATTGTTACGCTAGTCGTCGTCAACGTGTGGCCCTGAATGGGTTTCTCTCATCTCCTCTTCCTGTTCAGGCTGGAGTTCCCCAAGGCAGTGTTCTGGGCCCCGTGCTTTTTCTGGTCTTCATCAATGATCTCTCCGACTCTCTGGAAAATCCTCTCTATCTCTTTGCTGATGACTCCACTCTCTGCCGCTCCATTCCTCTTCCCGCAGATCGGCAGTCTGCAGCCTCCTCACTCTCTGAAGACTTGGACAAAATCACAGACTGGTCAAACAAGTGGAACATGTCTTTCAATCCTGACAAATCTCACACTCTTACTATGTCTCTCCGAAAAGATCGACTGGACAACCCTCCCATCTACTTTCTCAACAATCCTCTCCAAGAAGTTCTGTCGCTCAAGCTTTTGGGTCTCACTATCTGCCATGATCTTTCTTGGGAAAACCACATTTCCAAGCTGGCCTCCAAAGCCAGTCGCCGACTGGGCATCCTCCGTCGTGCAAAGTCCTTCCTCGGCACACCTGAGCTCCTCACCACATACAAGGCTTTCATCCGCAGCTCAATGGAATACTGTTCTCCCCTATGGGCCGGTGCTCCTGCCTCACACCTAGCTCGGCTTCACGCTGTTGAAACCAAAGCTTTCAGAATTATTGGAATCTCCCGCGATGAAGCTATCTCTGAGGGCCTTTCACTCACTCACCGCAGGCAGGTAGGTGGTCTTTCTGTCTTCTACCGACTCCTCTCCGGCCTTGCACCCCCAGCTCTCTCTGTGCTCTGTCCCCCAAATATTCCTACAGGTCGCACAAGATCTGCCAGCAACCCTCTGATGGTTAAACTGCCGAAATCTCGGCTCTCTGCTCACCTTCACTCTTTCATTCCTCTTTTCTCCCGCCTCTGGAACAAACTCCCTCACTCCCTTCAATCCCACTCCTCCCTCCAGGTCTTTAAAACAGCTGTTCACCACCATCTCTTATCTTCCCCCATCCAAAACCTTGATCTTTTCTACCCCCGCTAATTCACCCCAGATCCACCTTGTTTGAAATTCCAACTTCTTTCCTGGAAGTCCTGGCAGTGTCCATATGTTTTATACCTCTCCCACCGCCCCCTTCCCATGCCCCCCCCCCCAAAGCCCTCGCCCTCTCTCAGATCTCTCGATGTCTCCATGTCTCTCGGTCCCTGCTCTCAAATGTTGTGTTTGTGTCCTTCCCCCTCTCTCCCCATCTTGTCTACCGCTCCCGATGTTATATGTTTTATGTGTCGGTTTGTCTTTCTGTGTGATTAATGTTCGCTCTTTCACGAGCCTCGATCTTGTATACAAAAAAAAAAAAAAAAAAAAAAAAAAATTGTTAGAGATGTAATTGAGCCCTCCAGTTCAAGCAAAATGAAACAATACTTGATCATCCTCTTGCAATCATTTAATCTGAAAAACAATCACCATCACATGATTTATTGATCTGTTAAGTGGTGTAGTTTTGTCTGTCAACATATGTGTATATATATATATATATATATATATATATATATATATATATATATATATATATATATATATATATATATATATATACACACATCTATACACAACAAAATTCCTATTGAGGCGATCTAAGCTCTAAGTTGAAAGAGCTCCAAGCGGGCTCAGTAGCAGAGCCCTGGAACCTGTTCAAAATGAGAATATATTTAGATATGATGTCCTGAGATGATTAGGCTTATTAATTACAAATAATCCGGAAAAAATTCAGACAATATTCCGAGATATAGAGGTGCAACCTTTTTCGGTTTTTCCAAGATGGCGGCCGAACCACGTGACCTATGACGTCATAATTCTCATTAAAAGTTACACAGGTGGAGTTGCACGTATGGTGAAAATTTCCTGTCAATCGGACCAACGGTTGCAGAGAAAATCATATTTATTCTGTGCGGACAAACAGACAAACAAACGGACTCAAATGCAATACCCTCTCTTCTGGCGAGGGTAATAATAAAAAGAAAAAAGAGCAATCAGAGATTGCAAACCCTTGCCAGGATGTATTTTCAGTGGTTTTGTAAAGGCTTTTGTGTTTAAACAAATATGGCGGCCGAACCACGTGACCGATGACGTCATCATTATTTTTTTCCTAAACTAATAATTTATTCCTCGATTATGCTCAAGAAATTTCATCTTGATCTGATGAAGTTTTGTACTTGTCGAATTATGACGTCATAATGGAGGCACCTATGACATCATCATTAACATATTTTATTCCACATGGAGAGTTCTTTACAATGAGCCATGTCTCAATTTTTTATATGCAGCACTTTCAGAGATATAGAGGTGCAAAATTTTTCGCTTTTTCCAAGATGGCGGCCGAACCACGTGACCTATGATGTCATAATTATCATGAAAAATTTTTTTGCAGGTGGAGTTGCACCTATGGTGAAAATTTCCTGTCAATCGGACCAATGGTTGCAGAGAAAATCATGTTTATTCTGTGCGGACAAACAAACAGATAAACAAACAAACAAACAAAAACAAATAAACGGACTCAAATGCAATACCCTCTCCTCTGGCGAGGGTAATGATAACATTGTAACAAAGCATTTATTAATACTAATAATATCAACAACAATAATAATATTCGTACTATTTGGCAATTATAAAACGAAAGTATAATACCTGCCCTGGTCCAAGCAGACCTGGGCTTGGTGAAAGGTAAGCTAATGCTGAAGCAGTACAGCAGGCAGGTATGCTACAAGGCCGTTAACAAAAACTACATCACACATGCATGAAGCAAGGTGTGATATTTCTATGCAGCAAGGTGTGGTACTTCAATGGCCGAGAGACTAGAGCTGATGAAACAGAGCAGCAGAGGAAGGCAAGGAAGTTGAACAACACACTTGACACTTGATTCTGGCCGTCGCTGATTGGGACATACACCAAGAGATATCTAGATTTGATCGACGTAATTGCATAACAAACGTCCAACAGTTACACCCCTCCATCCCTTGGGCCAATAGGCGATCTCCATGTTACCGAGTGCATAATAAACCTCATTATACAAGATGAGAGATCTACGCAGAAGGCAGCAACACCGTAACACGGATTTATTTACTGTGGGAGGTGATAGTAAAAGGAATTAGGAAAAAAGTGAATCCAGATGGAAAGGAGTTTGTGAACATCGACATGACACATTCACACGTAGCACGGAGTTTAAACTGTAAAATGTGGTACTGAAAGTTGCTTCTCGTGATCTCACAAGTTTGTTGCATTGTCATTTATATACAGTACAATACAAACAATTGGAGCATGGAAACGTTTTTTTGAGGGTTTCATTTGGTGCCCCCATCCAATTTGCGCCTGGTGCAGTCGCCCCCTCCGTCCCCACATCACTACACCACAGTATATACACACAAACACACACACACACACATATATATATATATATATACATATATATATATATATATATATATATATATAATAATTATTATTATTATTATTACGGCCTGGGGTTCGGGTCTACTACGAGGGGGTTAGCCTCCATTCCCTCCTGAATTTACCGGACCTGAGGCTGTGCATGAATAACTTCATACTTTGGCAGGTTGCGAACCAGCAATGACAAATGCCAATTGGTCCATCGCGCAAAAGCAGTGTCCATCGTCTAACTCCGCTTACCTGTACCACGTGAAGGTTCCAATCGGGGAACGTACCGTACATACCCCACGGCAGTATACCAACCGTACGTACCCTACAGTTGGTACCCGCCAGGCTAATGCTAATTTTGTTATGGCTGATCACTACTCTGGGTGCGGGCAATGGCGGACCAATGGAAGAAAAGACATTCACGGACAGAGAGAAAGGAAACCTTTAACGATTTGATTTATTTACTAATATTTACAGTGAAACTTATCGATATGAAAGCAAAAGGGACAAGAGGCAGAAACTTAGCTTAATTTACGCCTTATTACCATCACTACAAATAAACACAACAAGGTGCCAGCATACATTCACAGGGAAGGAAGAGGGGAAAACGAACGTTGGGAACATGTTGCAAAATGGTTGCAAGGTTACCCGATGCTTCTCCTAACGACGCCTTTTGTCTCTACTCCACCAACGAACACCTGGACGGCAAACGGCATTCCTGAACACGAGCAGGTGAGAAGTGGTGGGAACTGTGCAGAGCAAGTGCATCATGAACTGTGCAGAGTGAGTGCCAGGGAACCATGCAGAGTGAGTGCCAGGGACACGTGGAGTAAGCACGTTGTGCTCTCGTGCAGGGGAAAGTGAGTGTCGTGCACATGTGCAAGAATGAAACCGGACAAGCGAATGAATCACGCTCAGAGGCAAGGTGAACAATGTCCCAGGCCGAAGAGGAAGTCCAAAAACACATGTACAGCCAATGGAATCCAAGGCGAAGAGTAATGCACGCACGTACTGAGGCCTATGAGAGGGTCCAGCCTAGAGCCCATGTGCACAGCCAACCAAGTCCAAAGCCAAGAGAGTGAATCACGTGCAGAGGCCTGTGAGAGGGTCCGGTCAAGAGCGGATGCACACGTGCTGATTGAAACTGGCAAATAGGGAGTGCATATGCACGTGTGCAAGGCCTTTTTGTCCAGCGCTCGCCGAGGGTGGGAGGTGGTGGTGAGGTGTTTTGAATTATGTGGTGGTGAGTTGTTTTGAATTTCGTTGTGGTGAGGTGTTTTGAATTACATGGTGGGAAGGTGTTTTGAATTACGTGGTGGTGAGGTGTTTTGAATTACGTGGTGGCGAGGTGTTTCAAATTACTTGGTGCAGAGGGTTTTTTATTTCATTTTTAAAATATTTTTTCAACCTAAATAGCTTATAAAATGGAGTATCACAAACACTACAAATAAATTTGTGCAAAATAATTTTGTATTATGATTGGTGTAAATCAGGACAAAACAGAAAGTCAGCTACAGTCATTATCCTCAGCTAAAATAAGCCCGTCCCTCTGTAATGACGCTTGGTGAGGCGAGCGTAGCGAGTCGAGCCAAGCTAGTATATATATATATATATATATATATATATATATATATATATATATATATATATATATATATATATATATATATATATATATATATATATATATATATATATATATATGCAGTGTCTCTCCTGTGTTGTCAATGAACTACTCCCTCAAACTTTTGTGAAATCCTTCCCAACTTCTGGTATGCACCTACCTCTCCCGTGTGTATGTCCTGAGGGTATTTGTTTGAAAAGATTTCCAATTTTTTTATTTGTTTAAAAAAAAAATTTTGGAAAACATTTTTTCTTTCCAACTTAAGTGTTCAATTTCAATTGTTTACAAAATGTAATATTACGTATATTACAAATACATTTGTGCAAAATAATTCTTTGAATTATGATTGTGTAAACCGTGACAACACAGCAACTCAGGTACAGTCATCGATCCATATATCTACAGACTTGGCATTTAATATGGATTTTTTTTTTCTTGACTTGGGTTTACTTTCTTAACTCAGTATATCAATCTGGTGAGTTTCTTTTACACTTTGGTGATTTATTTGTTAAAAGAACCATGTCACTGATTGTCTGTCGCAGCAAGAAGTCAACAACAGGATTATATCACAGGTGGCGTGGCAAAATGTACGGACAGGTGCATTTGATGATTGGCTTCACAGTCGGGTATATAAGGGTTGTTGCGTTCTGTATTCGTGGAAAACAACTGCTGAACGTCTACAAATGTTATTGCCGCTTCCTCTGGAGATGGTCCGTCAACTTGACAATGCTGTTTGTCATGGAGTGGTAGCTTTACGAAATTCTGGCATGAAACCGCGTGCTATTGCTCGGCAGTATGGCATCACTCAAGGTCAGGTGTCAAAGATCCTGAAACGAAATGCTCAGAGAGGTGTCCCTACTCCAATGCCGAGGCCAGGACGTCCATGCAGACCCACAAGGAGCGCTGATCACCAGCTGCACCGGTTAGTCTGCAATGGCCATACCAAGTCAGCTAATCGGCTTAGGGCTGAGTGGCAGCAACTGACAAATGTGCCTGTAACTGTATCCAGAAGGCGAGTCAACCAACGACTGGTTCAAGCAGGCTATCTTGCCAGGCGTCCCCTGAGAAAGCCACGCCTGACCAGACAACACCGCCAGCGCCGATTGCAGTGGGCCAGAGAGCACCGTCAATGGCAGCCAGGACACTGGAATCACGTGATCTTCAGTGACGAGTCTAGATTTCTGGTCTATCGTCAAGATGGCCGCGTCCGAGTGTGCAGACAAGTGCATGAAGCCCACGACGAAGATTGTATAGTGCCAAGAGTCCAAGCTGGAGGTGGTGGGGTGACCGTTTGGGCTGCTTTTCATGCAGGGGGAAAAACTGACCTGGTTGTTCTGAATGGAAACCTGAACCAGTTCAAGTACAGGGCCATTCTGGAAGAAACATTGCTTCCATTTGCTCGTGCAGCCTTTCGAGGAAACTTTGTCTTCCAATATGACAATGCACGGCCTCATCATGCTCGCATGATCCAACACTTTCTTGCTGACCATGGTGTAGAGCAGATGGAGTGGCCTGCCATGTCCCTGGATATGAATCTGATAGAGAACTTGTGGGCAGAATTAACGTGTCAAATCGACCACTTGGACCAGCAGCCGACCTCTGTGCGTGAATTGCAGCAGACTATTGTAACTGCATGGCAAGCGATTCCTGTCCAAACCTTGGCAAATCTCGTGAACAGCATGCCTCGACGTGTACGTGCTCTCCTGAATGCTCGTGGGGGTTACACGAAGTACTGAACTGTAATTTTACTGTCCGTAATCCCAGTCGTAATTTAACTTTTGTTTTTGTTAAAACATTTTTTGGCTAATGTGCAAAATAAAGAGATACTTCTGGAAAACGTACAGAAGTTTAACACAGTACAGTCCATGAATTGAGTTCGATATCAGTTTACATCACTTTCAAGGATCAATTTATTTGCTTCGAAATGTCAAATGTGGTTTTTCTTTCTTTTAAAGGTCACATTAACAAAATCTAGAATAATTTCAACATAATTCCAATGAGCTTTTGGTTCTAAGACATCTTGAAAAGTAAGTTCACCCCAACAAAAAAAATATTCCATATTAAATGCCAAGTCTGTATATACAGTCACGGGAAAAAGTAAGTACACCCCATGTAAAGTTTTGACTTTTTCAACATATTTCAACATACAGCTATTTGATCTTCATTTCAACAATATTGATAGATAAAGGTGATATAATATAACAATTATCATGAAACATTTACATTTTGTAGGCCATTGTAAAATTTAAATAAACATAAATGCAAATGTCGCTTGTCGAAAAAGTAAGTACTCCCCTACATTTATCACCACTTCAAATATCTAAAATTAGAATCAGGTGCACCAGCTCAGGTGCAAATTATAGGAACATCGTTAGAGAGGATCTTGGAGGAACCTGTCTTATTTAAACCTCAGACATTTAGTTCGGTTTGCTCTTTGTTGTTGAAGTGTGCGGCGTCACCACACCTAGATCAAAAGAGCTCTCTGAGGCCTTCAGAAAGAATATTATTTATACCTACGAGTCTGGGAAGGGATTTAAAAAGATCTCCAAACAAATTGAAATCAATCATTTGACTGTCCGGAAGATCATCTACAAGTGGAGAAGATTCCAAACAACTGCCAACTTTTTCAGGCCAGGCCGCCCCAGCAGGTTCAGCCCGAGAGCAGACCGCAAGATGCTGAAAGAAGTCTCTAAGAACCCCAGAATGTCATCACGGGACCTACAGGTAGCTCTTGCCACTGTTGATGTCAAGGTGCATGAGTCTACCATTAGAAAGAGGCTGCACAAATTTGATCGACATGGGAGGTGTGCCAGGAGGAAACCTTTTCTGTCCAGAAAGAACTTCAGGGCAAGACTAAAGTTTGCCAATGAACACCTAGGCAAAGACCAGCACTTCTGGAACAATGTGCTCTGGACAGATGAGTCAAAGGTAGAGCTATTTGGCCACAGTACCAGAAGACATGTTTGGCGAAAACCAAAGACAGCATTTGACCACAAGAACCTGATATCAACTGTAAAGCATCGTGGTGGAAATATTATGGTTTGGGGCAGCTTTGCTGCATCAGGGCCTGGGCAGCTCACCATCATAGAATCCATTATGAATTCTTCATTGTACCAGAGGGTGCTTGACGATAGTGTGAGGCCATCTGTCGGAAAGTTGAAGCTCAACCGAAGGTGGACCTTGCAACATGACAATGACCCTAAACATACCAGTAAATCCACCAAGGAATGGTTGAAAAGAAAGAAATGGAGGTTTCTGGAATGGCCAAGTCAAAGCCCGGATATAAATCCCATCGAGATGTTGGGGGGGGATCTGAAACGAGCTGTGCATGCAAGAAACCCCTCAAGCATCGCACAGCTGAAAGAATTCTGAATGGAGGAGTGGGAAAAAATTTCTCCCAGTCGATGTCAGAGACTGGTAGACAGTTATAAGAAACACCTACTTGAGGTTGTTTCTGCCAAAGGGGACAATACCACCGATTAGAGCCAAAGGTGTACTTACACATGTAAAATTTGCATTTACGTTTATTTAAATTATACAATGGACTACAACATGCAAACGTTTCATGATATTTGTTGTATTTCATCACCTTTATCTATCAATATTGTTGAAATGAAGATCAAATAGCTGTATGTTGAAATATGTTGAATAAGTCAAAACTTTACATGGGGTGTACTTACTTTTTCACGTGACTGTATCTGGGCAGTGTCTCTGTTGTCACTGAACTACTCCCTGAAACTTTTGTTTCCGTTGTAGTGAAGTGTTTTTAATAACGTGGTGGTG